>NW_025423402.1:0-119550 GCF_020740685.1 Jaculus jaculus
GCCATAAGCAGGCGCTGAGACACAAGGGGGCGCTCGTGCTGTGGTGTGTAGGGCACTGGTGTGCCCCATATCCTGCCGTGTGTCCTTTTAACTTTCTCGATCTCTCCCTTTCTCTCTCCTAGTTAAATAAGTAAAATACTTGGCCACCCCCTTGTGTGGGGGTGGGGGGGGCGATGAAAACGTGCTCCACACCGGTTTCTGGAGAGGCAGCGCCTCCTTGGCCAGCACCTGTTCTGTGTACTTCGCAATTTGATTCTGATAGAAGGTAAGCAGATCAATTCCTATTCAAGACAAGTCAAGAAGGAATTCAAGGACCTTATGTGAGTGGCATTCAACACACAAGCAAGAGTCCTAGCGCCTCTGTCATTGGGTGGAAAGAAAACAGCGCTCCTGACAAGTCCGGAGTTGCCAGGCTCTCTCTCAAGAAACCTGCACCAGCACCCCTGCACGTTTCAGAAGAAGTGACCCCTCATCATCACCAGTGACAAGGGTAAGTGAGCAGTCCACGGAAGTGGACTGAGACGTTCTCGACGGTTTTCTCATGTCTGTATTTGTTAGATGTCAGGCAGGCTCTCGTGCTCCATCAGCTGGCTTGGTGCTCGGGGAGGCCCTCCGCCTCCAGCCAATTAACGGAGACTTTCTGGAGCTGTCTCCTTGCCAGAGAAACACAGCCTCCGCGCCCTGCTCCCTCGCATTTCAGACAGCCCCATGACAGTAGGCTCACCAATTGTAAGTGAGGGGCTGAACCCGCAGAAATTGCTCAATTTGAACAAGAGCGACTGCGGCTGGCCCATGGCCCTGCGTCGGCCATCTTTGTGAATGATGTCAATCTGACCGTTTCTCTGAAGAGAGCCGATTCTCTAACCTAGGGTGATAGCATTCGCTCTCACCCTAGGTTAGAGAATCGGGAGCTTTTTGGACAAAGAGAAGGCCTCGAAGATGCAGGGACTCTCTGCGTGCTAGGGAAAGGGGGCCCCTGACACCCACGGGACTCAAGTGGTCCCATCCGCATGGGACACGCAGAGCTTCCAGGTGAAGAGAGAAGCTACCAGTGAGTCCTGAGGCCCTGTCTAGCGGGAGCACCGACGTGTGTTTGAGGCAGCAGGCACACAGGAGTCTCTCGAAAATGTGAGTCACGTCAAACCCATCCTCAGGAATCCATATGCTTTTCACCTTAGAGGCCCAGGGCAAAATTGCTGAAGCCAGGCCCGAAAGAATTAGGAGCGTCGCGGTCCATTCGTGTATTCTGAGGGTTTGGGTACCCCCACGCACAGGCTCTGAGAACCATCCTGCCCCGACAATGCATGCAGGTGGAATGAAGGACCAGAAGGCTAAGGATTGGATCATCACGGACGTGCCCCTCCTTCTTTGAGTCACGCCCACAGATATCAAGGGAAATACGCTGAGTACATGACACACGGTCCTCTGTGAGCACAGTTAGGATTTGTTGTGGCCTTGCATGCTCCTCACATCATGAGCAACTCCCAGGTGATATGGAAAGAAAAGAGCAGGCAGGACTCTACTGTATGCTGACATTGTACACGACAGTACACAACAGTGCCTCCAGTGCTCCAAGCAGGTTCTTGGGTCTGGCACTGGAATGATATCTTGACTTGCCAGAAAATGATAGCAATGTCTTTGGGTCAAATGGAAGTCACGTTCGTAGTTCTTTCTAAGATATCCCCGTTGCAGGACAAATATTTAGGGCCATGTGTCACCATTGAGACCTCTTGCATAGTTTTCATTTCATCTCTGAAATTCAGAGGTCACAGCAGTTGAGTATCATAAACACAGGGGGCTGGAAGTCATGGCAGTCACCTATAGTGTCAGCAGAGATAAGAGGATAAACATAGAAAAAAAAAAAAAAAGAGGATGAACATGACATTGCAGCCAGCCTGAGGCTACGTGCTGAATCGCAGGACACCTGCTGGTAGAATTCAAGCCCACCTGGAGGTAGAAAGGACAAAGGGAACAAGCCGCGGGCTGCGTGGCAAGCGGCAAGTGGCGCAAAGGTTAGGTCTTTTGACTCTGAAACCCCAGGACGCCGGTTCGAGCCTTGGGCCATAAGCAGGCCTGAGACACAAGGGGGCGCTCGTGTGTGCTAGGGCACCTGGTGTGCCCATATCCTGCCGTGTGTCCTTTTAACTCTTCTCGATCTCTCCCTTTCTCTCTCCTAGTTAAATAAGTAAAATACTTGGCCACCCCCCTTGTGTGGGGGTGGGGGGGGCGATGAAAACGTGCTCCACACCGGTTTCTGGAGAGGCAGCGCCTCCTTGGCCAGCACCTGTTCTGTGTACTTCGCAATTTGATTCTGATAGAAGGTAAGCAGATCAATTCCTATTCAAGACAAGTCAAGAAGGAATTCAAGGACCTATGGGAGTGGCATTCAACACACAAGCAAGAGTCCTAGCGCCTCTGTCATTGGGTGGAAAGAAAACAGCGCTCCTGACAAGTCCCGGAGTTGCCAGGCTCTCTCTCAAGAAACCTGCACCAGCACCCCTGCACGTTTCAGAAGAAGTGACCCCTCATCATCACCAGTGACAAGGGTAAGTGAGCAGTCCACGGAAGTGGACTGAGACGTTCTCGACGGTTTTCTCATGTCTGTATTTGTTAGATGTCAGGCAGGCTCTCGTGCTCCATCAGCTGGCTTGGTGCTCGGGGAGGCCCTCCGCCTCCAGCCAATTAACGGAGACTTTCTGGAGCTGTCTCCTTGCCAGAGAAACACAGCCTCCGCGCCCTGCTCCCTCGCATTTCAGACAGCCCCATGACAGTAGGCTCACCAATTGTAAGTGAGGGGCTGAACCCGCAGAAATTGCTCAATTTGAACAAGAGCGACTGCGGCTGGCCCATGGCCCTGCGTCGGCCATCTTTGTGAATGATGTCAATCTGACCGTTTCTCTGAAGAGAGCCGATTCTCTAACCTAGGGTGATAGCATTCGCTCTCACCCTAGGTTAGAGAATCGGGAGCTTTTTGGACACAGAGAAGGCCTCGAAGATGCAGGGACTCTCTGCGTGCTAGGGAAAGGGGGCCCCTGACACCCACGGGACTCAAGTGGTCCCATCCGCATGGGACACGCAGAGCTTCCAGGTGAAGAGAGAAGCTACCAGTGAGTCCTGAGGCCCTGTCTAGCGGGAGCACCGACGTGTGTTTGAGGCAGCAGGCACACAGGAGTCTCTCGAAAATGTGAGTCACGTCAAACCCATCCTCAGGAATCCATATGCTTTTCACCTTAGAGGCCCAGGGCAAAATTGCTGAAGCCAGGCCCGAAAGAATTAGGAGCGTCGCGGTCCATTCGTGTATTCTGAGGGTTTGGGTACCCCCACGCACAGGCTCTGAGAACCATCCTGCCCCGACAATGCATGCAGGTGGAATGAAGGACCAGAAGGCTAAGGATTGGATCATCACGGACGTGCCCCTCCTTCTTTGAGTCACGCCCACAGATATCAAGGGAAATACGCTGAGTACATGACACAAGGTCCTCTGTGAGCACAGTTAGGATTTGTTGTGGCCTTGCATGCTCCTCACATCATGAGCAACTCCCAGGTGATATGGAAAGAAAAGAGCAGGCAGGACTCTACTGTATGCTGACATTGTACACGACAGTACACAACAGTGCCTCCAGTGCTCCAAGCAGGTTCTTGGGTCTGGCACTGGAATGATATCTTGACTTGCCAGAAAATGATAGCAATGTCTTTGGGTCAAATGGAAGTCACGTTCGTAGTTCTTTCTAAGATATCCCCGTTGCAGGACAAATATTTAGGGCCATGTGTCACCATTGAGACCTCTTGCATAGTTTTCATTTCATCTCTGAAATTCAGAGGTCACAGCAGTTGAGTATCATAAACACAGGGGGCTGGAAGTCATGGCAGTCACCTATAGTGTCAGCAGAGATAAGAGGATAAACATAGAAAAAAAAAAAAAAGAGGATGAACATGACATTGCAGCCAGCCTGAGGCTACGTGCTGAATCGCAGGACACCTGCTGGTAGAATTCAAGCCCACCTGGAGGTAGAAAGGACAAAGGGAAGAAGCCGCGGGCTGCGTGGCAAGCGGCAAGTGGCGCAAAGGTTAGGTCTTTTGACTCTGAAACCCCAGGACGCCGGTTCGAGCCTTGGGCCATAAGCAGGCCTGAGACACAAGGGGGCGCTCGTGTGTGCTAGGGCACCTGGTGTGCCCATATCCTGCCGTGTGTCCTTTTAACTCTTCTCGATCTCTCCCTTTCTCTCTCCTAGTTAAATAAGTAAAATACTTGGCCACCCCCCTTGTGTGGGGGTGGGGGGGGCGATGAAAACGTGCTCCACACCGGTTTCTGGAGAGGCAGCGCCTCCTTGGCCAGCACCTGTTCTGTGTACTTCGCAATTTGATTCTGATAGAAGGTAAGCAGATCAATTCCTATTCAAGACAAGTCAAGAAGGAATTCAAGGACCTATGGGAGTGGCATTCAACACACAAGCAAGAGTCCTAGCGCCTCTGTCATTGGGTGGAAAGAAAACAGCGCTCCTGACAAGTCCCGGAGTTGCCAGGCTCTCTCTCAAGAAACCTGCACCAGCACCCCTGCACGTTTCAGAAGAAGTGACCCCTCATCATCACCAGTGACAAGGGTAAGTGAGCAGTCCACGGAAGTGGACTGAGACGTTCTCGACGGTTTTCTCATGTCTGTATTTGTTAGATGTCAGGCAGGCTCTCGTGCTCCATCAGCTGGCTTGGTGCTCGGGGAGGCCCTCCGCCTCCAGCCAATTAACGGAGACTTTCTGGAGCTGTCTCCTTGCCAGAGAAACACAGCCTCCGCGCCCTGCTCCCTCGCATTTCAGACAGCCCCATGACAGTAGGCTCACCAATTGTAAGTGAGGGGCTGAACCCGCAGAAATTGCTCAATTTGAACAAGAGCGACTGCGGCTGGCCCATGGCCCTGCGTCGGCCATCTTTGTGAATGATGTCAATCTGACCGTTTCTCTGAAGAGAGCCGATTCTCTAACCTAGGGTGATAGCATTCGCTCTCACCCCTAGGTTAGGAGAATCGGGAGCTTTTTGACAAAGAGAGAGGGCCTCGAAGATGCAGGGGACTCTCATGCGTGCTAGGGAAAGGGGGGCCCCCTGACACCCACGGGACTCAAGTGGTCCCATCCGCATGGGACCAACGCAGAGCGTTCCAGGTGAAGAGAGAAGGCTACCAGTGAGTCCTGAGGCCCTGTCTTGCGGGAGCACCGACGTGGTGTGTTGAGGCAGCAGGCAAACAGGAGTCTCTCGAAATGTGAGTCACGTCAAACCCACCTCAGGAATCCATATGCTTTTCACCTTAGAGGCCCAGGGCAAAATTGCTGAAGCAGGCCCCGGAAAGAATTAAGGAGCGTCGCGGGTCCTTCGTGGTATTCTGAGGGTTTGGGTACCCCCACTCACAGGCTCTGAGAACCATCCCTGCCCCGACAATGGCATGCGAGGGTGGGAATGAAGGACCGAGAAGGCTAAGGATTGGATCATTCACGGACGTGCCCCTCCTTCTTTGAGTCACGCCCACAGATATCAAGGGGAAATACGCTGGTGGAGGTACATGACACACGGTCCTCTGTGAGCACAGTTAGGATTGTGTTGTGGCCCTTTGCATGCTCCTCAGCATCATGAGCAACTCCCAGGTTGAGTATGGAAAGAGAAAGAGCAGCAGGACTCTACTGTATGCTGACATTGTACAACGACAGTACACAACAGTGCCTCCAGTGCTTCCAAGCAGGTTTCTTGGGTCTGCAGCTGGAATGATATCTTGACCTTGCCAGAAATGATAGCAATGTCTTTGGGGTCAAATGGAAGTCACGTTCGTAGTTCTTTCTAAGAGTATCCCCGTTGGCAGGTACAAATATTTAGGGGCCATTGTTCACCATTGAGACCTCTGCATAGTTTTCATTTCATCTCTGAAATTCAGAGGTCACAGCAGTTTGGGAAGTATCATAAACGGAGGCAGGGCTGGCTGGAAGTCATGGCAGTCCACCTATAGTGTCAGCAGAGATAAGAGGATAAACATAGAAAAAAAAAAAAAAAAAGAGGATGAACATGACATTGCAGCAACCTGAGCGACGTGCTGATTAGCAGCACACCTGCTGGTAGAAATTCAAGCCCACCTGGAGGTAGAAAGGAAAAAGGGAAAGAAGCCCGCGGGCTAGCGTGGCAAGCGGCAAGTGGCGCAAAAGGTTAGGTCTTTTGACTCTGAAAACCCCAGGACGCCGGTTCGAGCTTGGGCCATAAGCTAGGCCTGAGACACAAGGGGGCGCTCGTGTTGCTAGGGGCACCTGGTGTGGCCCATATCCTGCCGTGTGTCCTTTTAACTCTTCTCGATCTCTCCCTTTCTCTCTCCTAGGTTAAATAAGGTAAAATACTTGGCCACCCGCCCTTGGGAGGGGTGTGGGGGGGCGATGGAAACGTGCTCCACACCGGTTTCCTGGAGAGGCAGCGCCTCCTTGGCCAGCACCTGTTCTGTGTACTTTCGCAATTTGATTTCTGATAGAAGGTAAGCAGATCAATTCCTATTCAAGACAAGTCAAGAAGGAATTCAAGGACCCTATGGGAGTGGCATTCAACACACAAGCAAGAGTCTAGCGCCTCTGTCATTGGTGGGAAAGAAACCAGCGCTCCTGACAAGTCCCCGGAGGTTGCCAGGCTCTCTCTCAAGAAACCTTCACCAGCACCCCTGGCACGTTTCAGAGAAGTGACCCCCTCCCCCCCCCTCATCATCACCAGTGACAAGGGTAAGTGAGCAGTCCACGGAAGTGGACTGAGACGTTCTCGACGGTTTTCTCATGTCTGTATTTGTTAGAGTCAGGCAGGCTCTCGTGCTCCATCAGCTGGCTTGGGTTCTCGGGGAGGCCCCCGCCTCCAGCCAATTAACGGAGACTTTCTGGAGCTGTCTCCTTGCCAGAGAAACACAGCCTCCCGAGCCCTGCTCCCTCGCATTTCAGGGACAGGCCCCATGACAAGTAGGCTCACCATTTGTGAAGTGAGGGGCTGAACCCGCAGAAATTGCTCAATTTGAAACAGAGCGACTGCGGCATGGCCCAGGCGCCCTGCGTCGGCCTCATCTTTGTGAATGATGTCAATCCTGACCGTTTCTCTGATGAGAGAGCCGATTCTCTAACCTAGGGTGATAGCATTCGCTCTCACCCTGGTTAGAGAATCGGGAGCTTTTTGGACAAAGAGAAGGCCCTCGGAAGATGCAGGGACTCTCTGCGTGCTAGGGAAAGGGGGCCCCCTGACACTCACGGGACTCAAGGTGGTCCCCATCCGCATAGGGACACGCAGAGCCTTCCAGGTGAAGAGAGAAGCTACCAGTGAGTCCTGAGCCCCTGGTCTTGCAGGGGGAGCACCGACGTGTGTTTGAGGCAGCAGGCACACAGGAGTCTCTCGAAAGTGTGAGTCACGTCCAAACCCATCCTCAGGAATCCATATGCTTTTCACCTTAGAGGCCCAGGGCAAAAGATGCTGAAAGCCAGGCCCGAAAGAATTAGGAGCGTCGCGGTCCATTCGTGTATTCTGAGGGTTGGGTACCCCCACGCACAGAGCTCTGAGAACCATCCTGCCCCGACATGCATGCAGGTGGAATGAAGGACCAGATAGGCTAAGGATTGGATCATCACGGACGGTGCCCCTCCTTCTTTTGTCACGCCCACCAGATATCAAGGGGAAATACGGCTGAGTACATGACACACGGTCCTCTGTGAGCACAGTTAGGATTTGTTGTGGCCCTTGCATGCTCCTCACATCATGAGCAACCTCCCAGGTGATATGGAAAGAAAAGAGCAGGCAGGACTCTACTGTATGCTGACATTGTACACGACAGTACACAACAGTGCCTCCAGTGCTCCAAGCAGGTTCTTGGGTCTGCACTGGAATGATATCTTGACTTGCCAGAAAACTGATAGCAATGTCTTTGGGTCACAGTGGAAGTCACGTTCGTAGTTCTTTCTAAGGATATCCCCGTTGCAGGACAAATTTAGGGCCATGGTGTCACCATTGAGGACCTCTTGCATAGTTTTCATTTCATGCTCTGAAATTCAGAGGTCACAGCAGTTGAGTATCATAAACACAGGGGGCTGGAAGTCATCGGCAGTCACCTATAGTGTCAGCAGAGATAAGAGGATAAACATAGAAAAAAAAAAAAAAGAGGATGAACATGACATTGCAGCCAGCCTGAGGCTACGTGCTGAATCGCAGGACACCTGCTGGTAGAATTCAAGCCCACCTGGAGGTAGAAAGGACAAAGGGAAGAAGCCGCGGGCTGCGTGGCAAGCGGCAAGTGGCGCAAAGGTTAGGTCTTTTGACTCTGAAACCCCAGGACGCCGGTTCGAGCCTTGGGCCATAAGCAGGCCTGAGACACAAGGGGGCGCTCGTGTGTGCTAGGGCACCTGGTGTGCCCATATCCTGCCGTGTGTCCTTTTAACTCTTCTCGATCTCTCCCTTTCTCTCTCCTAGTTAAATAAGTAAAATACTTGGCCACCCCCCTTGTGTGGGGGTGGGGGGGGCGATGAAAACGTGCTCCACACCGGTTTCTGGAGAGGCAGCGCCTCCTTGGCCAGCACCTGTTCTGTGTACTTCGCAATTTGATTCTGATAGAAGGTAAGCAGATCAATTCTATTCAAGACAAAGTCAGGAAGGAATTCAAGGACCTATGGGAGTGGCATTCAACACACAAGCAAGAGTCCTACGCGCCCTCTGTCATTGGGTGGAAAGATAACAGCGCTGCCTGACAAGTCCCGGAGTTGCCAGGCTCTCTCTCAAGAAACCTGCACCAGCACCCCTGCAACGTTTCAGAAAGAGTGACCCCCTCATCATCACCATGGACAAGGGTAAGTGAGCAGTCCACGAAGTGGACTGAGACGTTCTCGGACGGTTTTCTCATGTCTGTATTTGTTTAGATGTCAGGCAGGCTCTCGTGCTCCATCAGCTGGCTTGGTGCTCGAGGGAGGCCCTCCGCCTCCAGCCAATTAACGGAGACTTTCTGGAGCTGTCTCCTTGCCAGAGAAACACAGCCTCCGCGCCTGCTCCCTCGCATTTCAGGACAGTCCCCATGACAGTAGCTCACCAATTGTAAGTGAGGGGCTGAACCCGCAGAATTGCTCAATTTGAACAAGAGCGGACGGCGGGCTGGCCCCATGGCCGCTGCGTCGCCATCGTTGTGAATGATGATGGCAATCTGACGCGTTTCTCTGAGAAGAGCCGATTCTCTATCCTAGGGTGATTGCATTCGCTCTCAACCCTAGGTTAGAGAATCGGGAGCTTTTTTGGACTATAGAGAAGGCCTCGAAGGATGCAGGGACTCTTCTGCGTGCTTAGGGAAAGGGGGCCCTTTACTGACACCCACAGGACTCAAGTGGTCCCAATCCAGCCATATGGGACACGCAAAGATTCCAGGTGAAGAGAGAAGCTACCAGTGAGTCCTGAGGCCCTGGTCTTGATTGCGGAGCACCGACGTGTGGTTTGAAGGCAGCAGGCACAAAGAGACTCTCGAAAAATGGGAGTCACGTCAAACCCATCCTCAGGAAATCCATATGCTTTTCACCCTAGAAGGGCCTCAGGCAAAATTGCTGAAGCCAGGCCCGAAAGAATTTAGGAGCGTCGCGTCCATTCGTGTATTCTGAGGGTTTGGGGTACCCCCAACGCACAGGCTCTGAGAACCATCCTGCCCGACAATGCATGCAGGTGGAATGAAGGACCAGAAGGCTAAGGATTGGATCATCACGGACGTGCCCCTCCTTCTTTGAGTCACGCCCACAGATATCAAGGGAAATACGCTGAGTACATGACACACGGTCCTCTGTGAGCACAGTTAGGATTTGTTGTGGCCTTGCATGCTCCTCACATCATGAGCAACTCCCAGGTGATATGGAAAGAAAAGAGCAGGCAGGACTCTACTGTATGCTGACATTGTACACGACAGTACACAACAGTGCCTCCAGTGCTCCAAGCAGGTTCTTGGGTCTGGCACTGGAATGATATCTTGACTTGCCAGGAAAATGATAGCAATGTCTTTGGGTCAAATGGAAGTCACGTTCGTAGTTCTTTCTAAGATATCCCCGTTGCAGGACAAATATTTAGGGCCATGTGTCACCATTGAGACCTCTTGCATAGTTTTCATTTCATCTCTGAAATTCAGAGGTCACAGCAGTTGAGTATCATAAACACAGGGGGCTGGAAGTCATGGCAGTCACCTATAGTGTCAGCAGAGATAAGAGGATAAACATAGAAAAAAAAAAAAAGAGAGGATGAACATGACATTGCAGCCAGCCTGAGGCTACGTGCTGAATCGCAGGACACCTGCTTGGTAGAATTCAAGCCCACCTGGAGGTAGAAAGGACAAAGGGAAGAAGGCCGCGGGCTGCGTGGCAAGCGGCAAGTGGCGCAAAGGTTAGGTCTTTTGACTCTGAAACCCCAGGACGCCGGTTCGAGCCTTGGGCCATAAGCAGGCCTGAGACACAAGGGGGCGCTCGTGTGTGCTAGGGCCCCTGGTGTGCCCATATCCTGCCGTGTGTCCTTTTAACTCTTCTCGATCTCTCCCTTTCTCTCTCCTAGTTAAATAAGTAAAATACTTGGCCACCCCCCTTGTGTGGGGGTTGGGGGGGGCGATGAAAACGTGCTCCACACCGGTTTCTGGAGAGGCAGCGCCTCCTTGGCCAGCACCTGTTCTGTGTACTTCGCAATTTGATTCTGATAGAAGGTAAGCAGATCAATTCCTATTCAAGACAAGTCAAGAAGGAATTCAAGGACCTATGGGAGTGGCATTCAACACACAAGCAAGAGTCCTAGCGCCTCTGTCATTGGGTGGAAAGAAAACAGCGCTCCTGACAAGTCCCGGAGTTGCCAGGCTCTCTCTCAAGAAACCTGCACCAGCACCCTGCACGTTTCAGAAGAAGTGACCCCCTCATCATCACCAGTGACAAGGGTAAGTGAGCAGTCCACGGAAGTGGACTGAGACGTTCTCGACGGTTTTCTCATGTCTGTATTTGTTAGATGTCAGGCAGGCTCTCGTGCTCCATCAGCTGGCTTGGTGCTCGGGGAGGCCCCCCGCCTCCAGCCAATTAACGGAGACTTTCTGGAGCTGTCTCCTTGCCAGAGAAACACAGCCTCCGCGCCCTGCTCCCTCGCATTTCAGACAGCCCCATGACAGTAGGCTCACCAATTGTAAGTGAGGGGCTGAACCCGCAGAAATTGCTCAATTTGAACAAGAGCGACTGCGGCTGGCCCATGGCCCTGCGTCGGCCATCTTTGTGGAATGATGTCAATCTGACCGTTTCTCTGAAGAGAGCCGATTCTCTAACCTAGGGTGATAGCATTCGCTCTCACCCTAGGTTAGAGAATCGGGAGCTTTTTGGACAAAGAGAAGGCCTCGAAGATGCAGGGACTCTCTGCGTGCTAGGGAAAGGGGGCCCCAGACACCCACGGGACTCAAGTGGTCCCATCCGCATGGGACACGCAGAGCTTCCAGGTGAAGAGAGGGAGCTACCAGTGAGTCCTGAGGCCCTGTCTAGCGGGAGCACCGACGTGTGTTTGAGGCAGCAGGCACACAGGAGTCTCTCGAAAATGTGAGTCACGTCAAACCCATCCTCAGGAATCCATATGCTTTTCACCTTAGAGGCCCAGGGCAAAATTGCTGAAGCCAGGCCCGAAAGAATTAGGAGCGTCGCGGTCCATTCGTGTATTCTGAGGGTTTGGGTACCCCCACGCACAGGCTCTGAGAACCATCCCTGCCCCGACAATGCATGCAGGTGGAATGAAGGACCAGAAGGCTAAGGAATTGGATCATCACGGACGTGCCCCTCCTTCTTTGAGTCACGCCCACAGATATCAAGGGGAAATACGCTGAGTACATGACACATCGGTCCTCTGTGAGCACAGTTAGGATTTGTTGTGGCCTTGCATGCTCCTCACATCATGAGCAACTCCCAGGTGATATGGAAAGAAAAGAGCAGGCAGGACTCTACTGTATGCTGACATTGTACACGACAGTACACAACAGTGCCTCCAGTGCTCCAAGCAGGTTCTTGGGTCTGGCACTGGAATGATATCTTGACTTGCCAGAAAATGATAGCAATGTCTTTGGGTCAAATGGAAGTCACGTTCGTAGTTCTTTCTAAGATATCCCCGTTGCAGGACAAATATTTAGGGCCATGTGTCACCATTGAGACCTCTTGCATAGTTTTCATTTCATCTCTGAAATTCAGAGGTCACAGCAGTTGAGTATCATAAACACAGGGGGCTGGAAGTCATGGCAGTCAACTATAGTGGCAGCAGAGATAAGAGGATAAACCATAGAAAAAAAAAAAAAAGAGGGATGAACATGACATTGCAGCCAGCCTGAGGCTACGTGCTGAATCGCAGGACACCTGCTGGTTAGAATTCAAGCCCACCTGGAGGTAGAAAGGACAAAGGGAAGAAGCCGCGGGCTGCGTGGCAAGCGGCAAGTGGCGCAAAGGTTAGGTCTTTTGACTCTGAAACCCCAGGACGCCGGTTCGTGCCGTTGGGCCATAAGCAGGCCTGAGACACAAGGGTGCGCTCGTTGGTGTGTGCTAGGGGCACCTGTGTGCCCATATCCTGCCGTTTGTCCTTTTAACTCTTCTCGATCTCTCCCTTTCTCTCTCCTAGGTTAAATAAGTAAAATACTTGGCCACCCCCCTTGTGTGGGGGTGGTGGGGGTGGGCGGATGAAACGTGCTCCACACCCGGTTTCTGGGAGAGGCAGCGGCCTCTTGGCCAGCACCTGTTTCTGTGTACTTCGCAATTTGATTCGTGATAGAAGGTAAGCAGATCAATTCCCTATTCAAGACAAGTCAAGAAGGAATTCAAGGACCTATGGAGTGGCAGTCAACACACAAGCAAGAGTCCTAGCGCCTCTGTCATTGGGTGGAAAGAAAACAGCGCTCCTGACAAGTCCCCGGAGTTGCCAGGCTCTCTCTCATGAAACCTGCACCAGCACCCCTGCACGTTTCAGAAGAAGTGACCCCTCATCATCACCAGTGACGAAGGGTAAGTGAAGCAGTTCCACGGAAGTGGACTGAGACGTTCTCGACGGTTTTCTCATGTCTGTATTTGTTAGATGTCAGGCAGGGCTCTCGTGCTCCATCAGCTGGCTTGGGTGCTACGGGGAGGCCCTCCGCCTCCAGCCAATTAACGGAGACTTTCTGGAGCTGTCTCCTTGCCAGAGAAACACAGCCTCCGCGCCCTGCTCCCTCGCATTTCAGACAGCCCCAAGACAGTAGGCTCACCAATTGTAAGTGAGGGGCTGAACCCGCAGAAATTGCTCAATTTGAACAAGAGCGACTGCGGCTGGCCCATGGCCCTGCGTCGGCCATCTTTGTGAATGATGTCAATCTGACCGTTTCTCTGAAGAGAGCGATTCTCTAACCTAGGGTGATAGCATTCGCTCTCACCCTAGGTTAGAGGAATCGGGGAGCTTTTTTGGACAAAGAGGAAGGCCTCGAAGATGCAGGGACTCTCTGCGTGCTAGGGAAAGGGGGCCCCTGACACCCACGTGACTCAAGTGGTACCCATTCCGCATGGACACGCAGAGCTTACCAGGTGAAGAGAGAAGCTACCAGTGAGTCCTGAGGCCCTGTCTAGCGGGGAGCACCGATCGTGTGTTTGAGGCAGCAGGCACACAGGAGTCTCTCGAAAATGTGAGTCACGTCAAACCCATCCTCAGGAATCCATATGCTTTTCACCTTAGAGGCCCAGGGCAAAATTGCTGAAGCCAGGCCCGAAAGAATTAGGAGCGTCTGCGGTCCATTCGTGTATTCTGAGGGTTTGGGTACCCCCACGCACAGGCTCTGAGAACCATCCTGCCCCGACAATGCATGCAGGTGGAATGAAGGACCAGAAGGCTAAGGATTGGATCATCACGGACGTGCCCCTCCTTCTTTGAGTCACGCCCACAGATATCAAGGGAAATACGCTGAGTACATGACACACGGTCCTCTGTGAGCACAGTTAGGATTTGTTGTGGCCTTGCATGCTCCTCACATCATGAGCAACTCCCAGGTGATATGGAAAGAAAAGAGCAGGCAGGACTCTACTGTATGCTGACATTGTACACGACAGTACACAACAGTGCCTCCAGTGCTCCAAGCAGGTTCTTGGGTCTGGCACTGGAATGATATCTTGACTTGCCAGAAAATGATAGCAATGTCTTTGGGTCAAATGGAAGTCACGTTCGTAGTTCTTTCTAAGATATCCCCGTTGCAGGACAAATATTTAGGGCCATGTGTCACCATTGAGACCTCTTGCATAGTTTTCATTTCATCTCTGAAATTCAGAGGTCACAGCAGTTGAGTATCATAAACACAGGGGGCTGGAAGTCATGGCAGTCACACTATAGTGTCAGCAGAGATAAGAGGATAAACATAGAAAAAAAAAAAAAAAAGAGGATGAACATGACATTGCAGCCAGCCTGAGGCTACGTGCTGAATCGCAGGACACCTGCTGGTAGAATTCAAGCCCACCTGGAGGTAGAAAGGACAAAGGGAAGAAGCCGCGGCTGCGTGGCAAGCGGCAAGTGGCGCAAAGGTTAGGTCTTTTGACTCTGAAACCCCAGGACGCCGGGTTCGAGCCTTGGGCCCATAAGCAGGCCTGAGACACAAGGGGGCGCTCGTGTGTGCTAGGGGCACCTGGTGTGCCCATATCCTGCCGTGTGTCCTTTTAACTCTTCTCGATCTCTCCCTTTCTCTCTCCTAGTTAAATAAGTAAAATACTTGGCCACCCCCCTTGTGTGGGGTGGGAGGGGGCGATGAAAAACGTGCTCCACACCGGTTTTCTGGAGAGGCAGCGCCGTCCTTGGCCAGCACCTGTTCTGTGTACTTCGCAATTTGATTCTGATAGAAGGTAAGCAGATTCAATTCTATTCAAGACAAGTCAAGAAGGAATTCAAGGACCTATGGGAGTGGCATTCAACACACAAGCAAGAGTCCTAGCGCCTCTGTCATTGGGTGGAAAGAAAACAGCGCTCCTGACAAGTCCCGGAGTTGCCAGGCTCTCTCTCAAGAAACCTGCACCAGCAACCCTGCACGTTTCAGAAGAAGTGGACCCCTCATCATCACGCAGTGACAAGGGTAAGTGAGCAGTCCACGGAAGTGGACTGAGACGTTCTCGACGGTTTTCTCATGTCTGTATTTGTTAGATGTCAGGCAGGCTCTCGTGCTCCATCAGCTGGCTTGGTGCTCGGGGAGGCCCTCCGCCTCCAGCCAATTAACGGGGAGGCCCTCCGCCTCCAGCCAATTAACGGAGACTTTCTGGAGCTGTCTCCTTGCCAGAGAAACCGCAGCCTCCGCGCCCTGCTCCCTCGCATTTCAGACAGCCCCATGACAGTAGGGCTCACCAATTGTAAGTGAGGGGCTGAACCCGCAGAAATTGCTCAATTTGAACAAGGAGCGACTGCGGCTGGCCCATGGCCCTGCGTCGGCCATCCTTTGTGAATGATGTCAATCTGACCGTTTCTCTGAAGAGAGCCGATCTCTCTAACCTAGGGTGATAGCATTCGCTCTCACCCTAGGTTAGAGAATCGGGAGCTTTTTGGACAAAGAGAAGGCCTCGAAGATGCAGGGACTCTCTGCGTGCTAGGGAAAGGGGGCCCCTGACACCCACGGGACTCAAGTGGTCCCATCCGCATGGGACACGCAGAGCTTCCAGGTTGAAGAGAGAAGCTACCAGTGAGTCCTGAGGCCCTGTCTAGCGGGAGCACCGACGTGTGTTTGAGGCAGCAGGCACACAGGAGTCTCTCGAAAATGTGAGTCACGGTCAAACCCATCCTCAGGAATCCATATGCTTTTCACCTTAGAGGCCCCAGGGCAACATTGCTGAAGCCAGGCCGAAAGAATTAGGAGCGTCGCGGTCCATTCGTGTATTCTGAGGGTTTGGGTACCCCCACGCACAGGCTCTGAGAACCATCCTGCCCCGACAATGCATGCAGGTGGAATGAAGGACCAGAAGGCTAAGGATTGGATCATCACGGACGTGCCCCTCCTTCTTTGAGTCACGCCCACAGATATCAAGGGAAATACGCTGAGTACATGACACACGGTCCTCTGTGAGCACAGTTAGGATTTGTTGTGGCCTGCGCATGCTCCTCACATCATGAGCAACTCCCAGGTGATATGGAGAAAGAAAAGAGCAGGCAGGACTCTACTGTATGCTGACATTGTACACGACAGTACACAACAGTGCCTCCAGTGCTCCAAGCAGGTTCTTGGGTCTGGCACTGGAATGGATATCTTGACTTGCCAGAAAATGATAGCAATGTCTTTGGGTCAAATGGAAGTCACGTTCGTAGGTTCTTTCTAAGATATCCCGTTGCAGGACAAATATTTAGGGCCATGTGTCACCATTAAGACCTCTTGCATAGTTTTCATTTCATCTCTGAAATTCAGAGGTCACAGCAGTTGAGTATCATAAACACAGGGGGGCTGGAAGTCATGGCAGTCACCTTAGTGTCAGCAGAGATAAGAGGATAAACATTAGAAAAAAAAAAAAAAGAGGGATGAACATGACATTGCAGCCAGCCTGAGGGCTACGTGCTGAATCGCAGGACACCTGCTGGTAGAATTCAAGCCCACCTGGAGTAGAAAGGACAAAGGGAAGAAGCCGCGGGGCTGCGTGGCAAGTCGGCAAGTGGCGGCAAAGGTTAGGTCTTTTGACTCTGAAACCCCAGGACGCCGGTTCGAGCCTTGGGCCATAAGCAGGCCTGAGACACAAGGGGGCGCTCGGTGTGTGCTAGGGCAACCTGGTGTGCCCATATCCTGCCGTGTGTCCCTTTTAACTCTTCTCGATCTCTCCCTTTCTCTCTACTAGTTAAATAAGTAAAATACTTGGCCACCCCCTTGTGTGGGGGTGGGGGGGGCGATGAAAACGTGCTCCACACCGGTTTCTGGAGAGGCAGCGCCTCCTTGGCCAGCACCTGTTCTGTGTACTTCGCAATTTGATTCTGATAGAAGGTAAGCAGATCAATTCCTATTCAAGACAAGTCAAGAAGGAATTCAAGGACCTATGGGGAGTGGCATTCAACACACAAGCAAGAGTCCTAGCGCCTCTGTCATTGGGTGGGAAAGAAAACAGCGCTCCTGACAAGTCCCGGAGTTGCCAGGCTCTCTCTCAAGAAACCTGCACCAGCACCCCTGCACGTTTCAGAAGAAGTGACCCCTCATCATCACCAGTGACAAGGGTAAGTGAGCAGTCCACGGAAGTGGACTGAGACGTTCTCGACGGTTTTCTCATGTCTGTATTTGTTAGATGTCAGGCAGGCTCTCGTGCTCCATCAGCTGGCTTGGTGCTCGGGGGAGGCCCTCCGCCTCCAGCCAATTAAACGGAGACTTTCTGGAGCTGTCTCCTTGCCCAGAGAAACACAGCCTCCGCGCCCTGCTCCCTCGCATTCAGACAGCCCCATGACACGTAGGGCTCACCAATTGTAAGTGAGGGGCTGAACCCGCAGAAAATTGCTCAATTTGAACAAGAGCGACTGCGGCTGGCCCATGGCCCTGCGTCGGCCATCTTTGTGAATGATGTCAATCTGACCGTTTCTCTGAAGAGAGCCGATTCTCTAACCTAGGGTGATAGCATTCGCTCTCACCCTAGGTTAGAGAATCGGGAGCTTTTTGGACAAAGAGAAGGCCTCGAAGGATGCAGGGACTCTCTGCGTGCTAGGGAAAGGGGGCCCCTGACACCCACGGGACTCAAGTGGTCCCATCCGCATGGGACACGCAGAAGCTTCCAGGTGAAGAGAGAAGCTACCAGTGAGTCCTGAGGCCCTGTCTAGCGGGAGCACCGACGTGTGTTTGAGGCAGCAGGCACACAGGAGTCTCTCGAAAATGTGAGTCACGTCAAAACCCATCCTCAGGAATCCATATGCTTTTCACCTTAGAGGCCCAGGGCAAAATTGCTGAAGCCAGGCCCGAAAGAATTAGGGAGCGTCGCGGGTCCATTCGTGTATTCTGAGGGTTTGGGTACCCCCACGCACAGGCTCTGAGAACCCATCCTGCCCCGACAAATGCATGCAGGTGGAATGAAGGACCAGAAGGCTAAGGATTGGATCATCACGGACGTGCCCCTCCTTCTTTGAGTCACGCCCACAGATATCAAGGGAAATACGCTGAGTACATGACACAGCGGTCCTCTGTGAGCACAGTTAGGATTTGTTGTGGCCTTGGCATGCTCCTCACATCATGAGCAACTCCCAGGTGATATGGAAAGAAAAGAGCAGGCAGGACTCTACTGTATGCTGACATTGTACACGACAGTACACAAACAGTGCCTCCAGTGCTCCAAGCAGGTTCTTGGGTCTGGGCACTGGAATGATATCTTGACTTGCCAGAAATGATAGCAATGTCTTTGGGTCAAATGGAAGTCACGTTCGTAGTTCTTTCTAAGATATCCCCGTTGCAGGACAAATATTTAGGGCCATGTGGTCACCATTGAGACCTCTTGCATAGTTTTCATTTCATCTCTGAAAATTCAGAGGTCACAGCAGTTGAGTATCATAAACACAGGGGGCTGGAAGTCATGGCAGTCACCTATAGTGTCAGCAGAGATAAGAGGATAACATAGAAAAAAAAAAAAAGAGGATGAACATGACATTGCAGCCAGCCTGAGGCTACGTGCTGAATCGCAGGACACCTGCTGGTAGAATTCAAGCCCACCTGGAGGTAGAAAGGACAAAGGGAAGAAGCCGCGGGCTGCGTGGCAAGCGGCAAGTGGCGCAAAGGTTAGGTCTCTTTTGACTCTGAAAACCCCAGGACGCCGGTTCGAGCCATGGGCCATAAGACAGGCCTGAGACACAAAGGGGGGCGCTCCGTTGTGTGCTAGGGGCAACCTGGGTTGTGCCCATATCCTGCCGTGTGTCCTTTTAACAAACTCTTCTCGATCTCTCCCTTTCTCTCTCCTAGTTAAATAAGTAAAATACTTGGGCCACCCCCCTTGTGTGTTAGGGGTGTGGAGGGGCGATGAAAACGTGCTCCACACCGGTTTCTGGAGAGGCAGCGCCTCCTTGGCCAGCACCTGTTCTGTGTACTTCGCAATTTGATTCTGATAGAAGGTAAGCAGATCAATTCCTATTCAAGACAAGTCAAGAAGGAATTCAAGGACCTATGGGAGTGGCATTCAACACACAAGCAAGAGTCCTAGCGCCCTCTGCTCATTGGGTGGAAAGAAAACAGCGCTCCCTGACAAGTCCCGGAGTTGCCAGGCTCTCCTCTCAAGAAACCTGCACCAGCACCCCTGCACGTTTCAGAAGAAGTGACCCCTCATCATCACCAGTGACAAGGGTAAGTGAGCAGTCCACGGAAGTGGACTGAGACGTTCTCGACGGTTTTTCTCATGTCTGTATTTGTTAGATGTCAGGCAGGCTCTCGTGCTCCATCAGCTGGCTTGGTGCTCGGGGAGGCCCTCCGCCTCCAGCCAATTAACGGAGACTTTCTGGAGCTGTCTCCTTGCCAGAGAAACACAGCCTCCGCGCCCTGCTCCCTCGCATTTCAGACAGCCCCATGACAGTAGGCTCACCAATTGTAAGTGAGGGGCTGAACCCGCAGTGAAATTGCACAATTTGAACAAGAGCGACTGCGGCTGGCCCATGGCCCTGCGTCGGCCATCTTTGTGAATGATGTCAATCTGACCGTTTCTCTGAAGAGAGCGATTCTCTAACCTAGGGTGATAGCATTCGCTCTCACCCTAGGTTAGAGAATCGGGAGCTTTTGGACAAAGAGAAGGCCTCGAAGATGCAGGGGACTCTCTGCGTGCTAGGGAAAGGGGGCCCCTGACACCCACGGGGACTCAAGTGGTCCCCATCCGCATGGGACACGCAGAGCTTCCAGGTGAAGAGAGAAGCTACCAGTGAGTCCTGAGGCCCTGTCTAGCGGGAGCACCGACGTGTGTTTGAGGCAGCAGGCACACAGGAGTCTCTCGAAAATGTGAGTCACGTCAAACCCATCCTCAGGAATCCATATGCTTTTTCACCTTAGAGGCCCAGGGCAAAATTGCTGAGCCAGGCCCGAAAGAATTAGGAGCGTCGCGGTCCATTCGTGTATTCTGAGGGTTTGGGTACCCCCACGCACAGGCTCTGAGAACCATCCTGCCCCGACAATGCATTGCAGGTGGAATGAAGGACCAGAAGGCTAAGGATTGGATCATCACGGACGTGCCCCTCCTTCTTTGAGTCACGCCCACAGATATCAAGGGAAATACGCTGAGTACATGACACACGGTCCTCTGTGAGCACAGTTAGGATTTGTTGTGGCCTTGCATGCTCCTCACATCATGAGCAACTCCCAGGTGATATGGAAAGAAAAGAGCAGGCAGGACTCTACTGTATGCTGACCATTGTACACGACAGTACACAACAGTGCCTCCAGTGCTCAAGAGCAGGTTCTTGGGTCTGGCACTGGAATGATATCTTGACTTGCCAGAAAATGATAGCAATGTCTTTGGGTCAAATGGAAGTCACGTTCGTAGTTCTTTCTAAGATATCCCCGTTGCAGGACAAATATTTAGGGCCATGTGTCACCATTGAGACCTCTTGCATAGTTTTCATTTCATCTCTGAAATTCAGGGTCACAGCAGTTGAGTATCATAAACACAGGGGGCTGGAAGTCATGGCAGTCACCTATAGTGTCAGCAGAGATAAGAGGATAAAAATAGAAAAAAAAAAAAAAGAGGATGAACATGACATTGCAGCCAGCCTGAGGCTACGTGCTGAATCGCAGGACACCTGCTGGTAGAATTCAAGCCCACCTGGAGGTAGAAAGGACAAAGGGAAGAAGCCGCGGGCTGCGTGGCAAGCGGCAAGTGGGTTGCAAAGGTTAGGTCTTTTTGACCTCTGAAAACCCCAGGACGCCGGTTCGAGCCTTGGGCCATAAGCAGGCCTGAGACACAAGGGGGCGCTCTGTGTGGTGCTAGGGCAACCTGGTGTGCCCCATATATCCTGCCGTGTGTCCTTTTAACTCTTCTCGATCTCTCCCTTTCTCTCTCCTAGTTAAATAAGTAAAAATACTTGGCCACCCCCCTTGTAGTGTGGGGTGGGGGGGCGATTGAAAACGTGCTCCACACCGGTTCTCTGGAGAGGCAGCGCCTCCTTGGGCCAGCACCTGTTCTGTGTATCTTCGCAATTTGATTCTGATAGAAGGTAAGCAGATCAATTCCTATTCAAGACAAGTCAAGAAGGAATTCAGGACCTATGGGAGTGGCATTCAACCACAAAAGCAAGAGTCCTAGCGCCTCTGTCATTGGGTGGAGAAAGAAAACAGCGCTCCTGACAAGTCCCGGAGTTTGCCAGGCTCTCTCCTTCAAGAAACCTGCACCAGCACCCCCCTGCACGTTTCAGAAGAAGTGACCCCTCATCATCACCAGTGACAAGGGTAAGTGAGCAGTCCACGGAAGTGGACTGAGACGGTTCTCGACGGTTTTCTCATGGTCTGTATTTGTTAGAGTGTCAGGCAGGCTCTCGTGCTCCATCAGCTGGCTTGGTGCTCGGGGAGGCCCTCCGCCTCCAGCCAATTAACGGAGACTTTTCTGGAGCTGTCTCCTTGCCAGAGAAACACAGCCTCCGCGCCCTGCTCCCTCGCATTTCAGACAGCCCCATGACAGTAGGCTCACCAATTGTAAGTGAGGGGCTGAACCCCGCAGAAAATTGCTCAATTTGAACAAGAGCGACTGCGGCTGGCCCATGGCCCTGCGTCGGCCATCTTTGTGAATGATGTCAATCTGACCGTTTCTCTGAAGAGAGCCGATTCTCTAAACTAGGGTGATAGCATTCGCTCTCACCCTAGGTTAGAGAATCGGAGCTTTTTGGACAAAGAGAAGGCCTCGAAGATGCAGGGACTCTCTGCGTGCTAGGGAAAGGGGGCCCCCTGACACCCACGGGACTCAAGTGGTCCCATCCGCATGGGACACGCAGAGCTTCCAGGTGAAGAGAGAAGCTACCAGTGAGTCCTGAGGCCCTGTCTAGCGGGAGCACCGACGTGTGTTTGAGGCAGCAGGCACACAGTCGTCTCCAGAAAATGTGAGTCACGTCAAACCCATCCTCAGGAATCCATATGCTTTTCACCTTAGAGGCCCAGGGCAAAATTGCTGAAGCCAGGCCCGAAAGAATTAGGAGCGTCGCGGTCCATTCGTGTATTCTGAGGGTTTGGGTACCCCCCACGCACAGGCCTCTGAGAACCATCCTGCCCCGACAATGCATGCAGGTGGAATGAAGGACCAGAAGGCTAAGGATTGGATCATCACGGACGTGCCCCTCCTTCTTTGAGTCACGCCCACAGATATCAAGGGAAATACGCTGAGTACATGACACACGGTCCATCTGTGAGCACAGTTAGGATTTGTTGTGGCCTTGCATGCTCCTCACATCATGAGCAACTCCCAGGTGATATGGAAAGAAAAGAGCAGGCAGGACTCTACTGTATGCTGACATTGTACACGACAGTACACAACAGTGCCTCCAGTGCTCCAAGCAGGTTCTTGGGTCTGGCACTGGAATGATATCTTGACTTGCCAGAAAATGATAGCAATGTCTTTGGGTCAAATGGAAGTCACGTTCGTAGTTCTTTCTAAGATATCCCCGTTGCAGGACAAATATTTAGGGCCATGTGTCACCATTGAGACCTCTTTGCATAGTTTTCATTTCATCTCTGAAATTCAGAGGTCACAGCAGTTGAGTATCATAAACACAGGGGGCTGGAAGTCATGGCAGTCACCTATAGTGTCAGCAGAGATAAGAGGATAAACATAGAAAAAAAAAAAAAAAGAGGATGAACATGACATTGCAGCCAGCCTGAGGCTACGTGCTGAATCGCAGGACACCTGCTGGTAGAATTCAAGCCCACCTGGAGGTAGAAAGGACAAAGGGAAGAAGCACGCGGGCTGCGTGGCAAGCGGCAAGTGGCGCAAAGGTTAGGTCTTTTGACTCTGAAACCCCAGGACGCCGGTTCGAGCCTTGGGCCATAAGCAGGCCTGAGACACAAGGGGGCGCTCGTGTGTGCTAGGGCACCTGGTGTGCCCATATCCTGCCGTGTGTCCTTTTAACTCTTCTCGATCTCTCCCTTTCTCTCTCCTAGTTAAATAAGTAAAATACTTGGCCACCCCCCTTGTGTGGGGGTGGGGGGGGGGGCGATGAAAACGTGCTCCACACCGGTTTCTGGAGAGGCAGCGCCTCCTTGGCCAGCACCTGTTCTGTGTACTTCGCAATTTGATTCTGATAGAAGGTAAGCAGATCAATTCCTATTCAAGACAAGTCAAGAAGGAATTCAAGGACCTATGGGAGTGGCATTCAACACACAAGCAAGAGTCCTAGCGCCTCTGTCATTGGGTGGAAAGAAAACAGCGCTCCTGACAAGTCCCGGAGTTGCCAGGCTCTCTCTCAAGAAACCTGCACCAGCACCCCTGCACGTTTCAGAAGAAGTGACCCCTCATCATCACCAGTGACAAGGGTAAGTGAGCAGTCCACTTCCGTGGACTGAGACGTTCTCGACGGTTTTCTCATGTCTGTATTTGTTAGATGTTCAGGCAGGCTCTCGTGCTCCATCAGCTGGCTTGGTGCTCGGGGAGGCCCCTCCGCCTCCAGCCAATTAACGGAGACTTTCTGGAGCTGTCTCCTTGCCAGAGAAACACAGCCTCCGCGCCCTGCTCCCTCGCATTTCAGACAGCCCCATGACAGTAGGCTCACCAATTGTAAGTGAGGGGCTGAACCCGCAGAAATTGCTCAATTTGAACAAGAAGCGACTGCGGCTGGCCCATGGCCCTGCGTCGGCCATCTTTGTGAATGATGTCAATCTGACCGTTTCTCTGAGAGAGAGCCGATTCTCTAACCTAGGGTGATAGCATTCGCTCTCACCCTAGGTTAGAGAATCGGGAGCTTTTTGGACAAAGAGAAGGTCTCGAAGATGCAGGGACTCTCTGCGTGCTAGGGAAAGGGGGCCCCTGACACCCACGGGGACTCAAGTGGTCCATCCGCATGGGACACGCAGAGCTTCCAGGTGAAGAGAGAAGCTACCAGTGAGTCCTGAGGCCCTGTCTAGCGGGAGCACCGACGTGTGTTTGAGGCAGCAGGCACACAGGAGTCTCTCGAAAATGTGAGTCACGTCAAACCCATCCTCAGGAATTCCATATGCTTTTCACCTTAGAGGCCAGGGCAAAATTGCTGAAGCCAGGCCCGAAAGAATTAGGAGCGTCGCGGTCCATTCGTGTATTCTGAGGGTTTGGGTACCCCCCACGCACAGGCTCTGAGAACCATCCTGCCCCGACAATGCATGCAGGTGGAATGAAGGTCCAGAAGGCTAAGGATTGGATCATCACCGGACGTGCCCCCTCCTTCTTGAGTCACGCCCACAGATATCAAGGGAAATACGCTGAGTACATGACACACGGTCCTCTGTGAGCACAGTTAGGATTTGTTGTGGCCTTGCATGCTCCTCACATCATGAGCAATTCCCAGGTGATATGGAAAGAAAAGAGCAGGCAGGACTCTACTGTATGCTGACATTGTACACGACAGTACACAACAGTGCCTCCAGTGCTCCAAGCAGGTTCTTGGGTCTGGCACTGGAATGATATCTTGACTTGCCAGAAAATGATAGCAATGTCTTTGGGTCAAATGGAAGTCACGTTCGTAGTTTCTTTCTAAGATATCCCCGTTGCAGGACAAATATTTAGGGGCCATGTGTCCACATTGAGACCTCTTGCATAGTTTTCATTTCATCTCTGAAATTCAGAGGTCACAGCAGTTGAGTATCATAAACACAGGGGGCTGGAAGTCATGGCAGTCACCTATAGTGTCAGCAGAGATAAGAGGATAAACATAGAAAAAAAAAAAAAAAAAAGATGAACATGACATTGCAGCCAGCCTGAGGCTAACGTGCTGAATCGCAGGACACCTGCTTGGTATAATTCAAGCCCACAGCCTGGAGGTAGAAAGGACAAAGGGAAGAACGCCGGGCTGCGTGGCAAGCGGGCAAGTGGCGCAAAGGGTTAGGTCTTTTGACTCTGAAACCCCAGGAGACTGCCGGTTCGAGCCTTGGGCCATAAGCAGCCTGAGACACAAGGGGGCGCTCCGTGTGTGCTAGGGCACCTGGTGTGCCCATATCCTGCCGTGTGTCCTTTTAACTCTTCTCGATCTCTCCCTTTCTCTCTCCTAGTTAAATAAGTAAAATACTTGGCCACCCCCCTTGTGTGGGGGTGGGGGGGGGGGATGAAAACGTGCTCCACACCGGGTTTCTGGAGAGGCAGCGCCTCCTTGGCCAGCAACCTGTTCTGTGTACTTCGCAATTTGATTCTGATAGAAGGTAAGCAGATCAATTCCTATTCGCAAGACAAGTCCAAGAAGGAATTCAAGGACCTATGGTAGTGGCATTCAACACACAAGCAAGAGTCCTAGCGCCTCTGTCATTGGGTGGAAAGAAAACAGCGCTCCCTGACAAGTCCCCGGAGTTGCCAGGCCTCTCTCTCAAGAAAACCAGCACCAGCACACCCTGCACGTTTCAGAAGAAGTGAACCCCCTCATCCATCACCAGTGACAAGGGTAAGTGAGCAGTCCACGGAAGTGGACTGAGACGTTCTCGACGGTTTTCTCATGTCTGTATTTGTTAGATGTCAGGCAGGCTCTCGTGCTCCATCAGCTGGCTTGGTGCTCGGGGAGGCCCCTCCGCCTCCAGCAATTAACGGAGACTTTCTGGAGCTGTCTCCTTGCCAGAGAAACACAGCCTCCGCGCCCTGCTCCCTCGCATTTCAGACAGCCCCATGGACAGTAGGCTCACCAATTGTAAGTGAGGGGGCTGAACCCGCAGAAATTGCTCAATTTGAACAAGAGCGACTGCGGCTGGCCCATGGCCCTGCGTCGGCCATCTTTGTGAATGATGTCAATCTGACCGTTTCCTCTGAAGAGAGCCGATTCTCTAACCTAGGGTGATAGCATTCGCTCCTCACCCTAGGTTAGAGATCGGGGCTTTTTGGACAAAGAGAAGGCCCTCGAAGATGCAGGGACTCTCTGCGTGCTAGGGAGAAGGGGGCCCCTGACACCCACGGGGACTCGAAGTGGTCCCATGCGGATGGGACACGCAGAGCTTCCAGGTGAAGAGAGAGAAGCTACCAGGTGAGTCCCTGAGGGCCCTGTCCTAGCGGGGAGCACCGACGTGTGTTTGAGGCAGCAGGCACACACGGAGTCTCTCGAAAATGTGAGTCACGTCAAACCCATCCCTCAGGAATCCATATGCTTTTCACCTTAGAGGGCCAGGGCAAAATTGCTGAAGCCAGGCCCGAAAAGAATTAGGAGCGTCGCGGTCCCATTCGTGTATTTCTGAGGGTTTGGGTACCCCCACGCACAGGCTCTGAGAACCATCCTGCCGCCGACAATGCAATGCAGGTGGAATGAAGGACCAGAAGGCTAAGGATTGGATCATCACGGACGTGCCCCTCCTTCTTTGAGTCACACGCCCACAAGATATCAAGGGAAATACGCTGAGTACATGGACACACGGTCCTCTGTGAGCACAGTTAGGATTTGTTGTGGCCTTGCATGCTCCTCACATCATGAGCAACTCCCAGGTGATATGGAAAGAAAAGAGCAGGCCAGGACTCTACTGCTATGCTGACATTGTACACGACAGTACACAACAGTGCCCTCCAGTGCTCCAAGCAGGTTCTTGGGTCTGGCACTGGAAATGATATCTTGACTTGCCAGAAAATGATAGCAATGTCTTTGGGTCAAATGGAAGTCCACGTTCGTAGTTACTTTCTAAGATATCCCCGTTGCAGGACAAATATTTAGGGCCCATGTGTCACCATTGAGACCTCTTGCATAGTTTTCATTTCATCTCTGAAATTCAGAGGTCACAGCAGTTGAGTATCATAAACACAGGGGGCTGGAAGTCATGGCAGTCACCTATTAGTGGTCAGCAGAGATAAGAGGATAAACATAGAAAAAAAAAAAAAAAGAGGATGAACATGACCATTGCAGCCAGCCTGAGGCTACGTGCTGAATCGCAGGACACCTGCTGGGTAGAACTTCAAGCCGCCACCTGGAGGTAGAAAGGACCAAAGGGAAGAAGCCGCGGGCTGCGTGGCAAGCGCAAGTGGCGCAAAGGGTTAGGTCCTTTTGACTCTGAAACCCCCAGGACGCCGGTTCGAGCCTTGGGCCATAAGCAGGCTGAGACACAAGGGGGCGCTCGTGTGTGCTAGGGCACCTGGTGTGCCATATCCTGCCGTGTGTCCTTCTTAACTCTTCTCGATCTCTCCCCTTTCTCTCTCCTAGTTAAATAAGTAAATACTTGGCACACCCCCCTTGTGTGGGGGGTGGGGGGGGGCGATGAAAACGTGCTCCACACCGGTTTCTGGAGAGGGCAGCGCCTCCTTGGCCAGCACCTGTTCTGGTGGTACTTCGCAATTTGATTCTGATAGAAGGTAAGCAGATCAATTCCTATTCAAGACAAGTCAAGAAGGATTTCAAGGACCTATGGGAGTGGCCATTCAACACACAAGCAAGAGTCCTAGCGCCCTCTGTCATTGGGTGGAGAAGAAAACAGCGCTCCTGACCAAGTCCCGGAGTTGCCAGCTCTCTCTCAAGAAACTGCACCAGCACCCCTGCACGTTTCAGAAGAAGTGACCCCCTCATCATCACCAGTGACACAAGGTGGTAAGTGAGCAGTCCACGGAAGTGGACTGAGGACGTTCTCGACGGTTTTCTCATGTCTGTATTTGTTAGATGTCTAGGCAGGCTCTCGTGCTCCATCAGCTGGCTTGGTGCTCGGGGGAGGCCCCTCCGCCTCCAGCCAATTAACGGAGACTTTCTGGAGCTGTCTCCTTGCCAGAGAAACACAGCCTCCGCGCCCTGCTCCCTCGCATTTCAGACAGCCCCATGACAGTAGGCTCACCAATTGTAAGTGAGGGGCTGAACCCGCAGAAATTGCTCAATTTGAACAAGAGCGACTGCTATCTGGCCATGGGCCCCTGCGTCGGCCATCTTTGTGAATGATGTCAATCTGACACGGATTCTCTGAAGAGAGCCGATTCTCTAACCTAGGGTGATAGAGCATTCGCTCTCCACCCCTAGGTTAGAGAATCGGGAGCTTTTTGGACAAAGAGAAGGCCTCGAAGATGCAGGGACTCTCCTGCGTGCTAGGGAAAGTGGGCCCCTGACACCCACGGGACTCAAGTGTAGGTCCCATCCGCATGGGACACGCAGAGCTTCCAGGTGAAGAGAGAAGCTACCAGTGAGTCCTGAGGCCCTGTCTAGCGGGGAGCACCGACGTGTGTTTGAGGCAGCAGGCACACAGGAGTCTCTCGAAAATGTGAGTCCCGTCAAACCCATCCTCAGGAATCCATATGCTTTTCACCTTAGAGGCCCAGGGCAAAATTGCTGAAGCCAGGCCCGAAAGAATTAGGAGTGTCGCGGTCCATTCGTGTATTCTGAGGGTTTGGGTACACCCCACGCACAGGCTCTGAGAACCATCCTGCCCCGACAATGCATTCAGGAGGAATGATAGGACCAGAAGGCTAAGGATTGGATCATCACGGGTACGTGCCCCTCCTTCTTTGAGTCACGCCCCACAGATATCAAGGGAAATACGCTGAGTACATGACACACGGTTCCTCTGTGAGCACAGTTAGGATTTGTTGTGCCTTGCATGCTCGCTCACATCATGAGCAACTCCCAGGTGATATGGAAAGAAAAGAGCAAGGCAGGACTCTACTGTATGCTGACATTGTACACGACAGTACACAACAGTGCCTCCAGTGCTCCAAGCAGGTTCTTGGGTCTGGCACTGGAATGATATCTTGACTTGCCAGAAAATGATAGGCAATGTCTTGGGTCAAATGGAAGTCCACGTTCGTAGTTCTTTTCTAAGATATCCCCGTTGCAGGACCAAATATTTAAGGGGCCATGTGTCACCATTGGAGACCTCTTGCATAGTTTTCATTTCATCTCTGAAATTCATGAGGTCACAGCAGTTTGAGTATCATAAACCACCGGGGGCTGGAAGTCATGGCAGTCACCTATAGTGTCAGCAGAGATAAGAGGATAAACATAGAAAAAAAAAAAAAGAGGATGAACATGACATTGCAGCCAGCCTGAGGCTACGTGCTGAATCGCAGGACACCTGCTGGTAGAATTCCAAGCCCACCTGGAGGTAGAAAGGTACAAAGGGAAGAAGCCGCGGGCTGCGTGGCAAGCGGCAAAGTGGCAGCAAAGGTTAGGTCTTTTGACTCTGAAACCCCAGGACGCCGGGTTCGAGCCTTGGGCCCAATAAGCAGGCCTGAGGACACAAGGGGGCGCTCGTGTGTGCTAGGGCACCTGGTGTGCCCATATCCTGCAGTGTGTCCCTTTTAACTCTTCTCGATCTCTCCCTTTTCTCTCTCCTAGTTAAATAAGTAAAATACTTGGCCACCCCCCTTGCTGTTGGGGGTGGGAGGGGGCGATGAAACACCTGCTCCACACCGGTGTCTGGAGAGGCAGCGCCTCCTTGGCCAGCTACCTGTTCTGTGTACTTCGCAATTTGATTCTTGATAGAAGGTAAGCAGATCAATTCCCTATTCAAGACAAGTCAAGAAGGAATTCAAGGACCTATGGGAGTGGCAATTCAACACACAAGCAAGAGTCCTAGCGCCTCTGTCATTGGGTGGAAAGAAAACAGCGCTCCTGACAAGTCCCGGAGTTGCCAGGCTCTCCTCTCAAGAAACCTGCACCCACGCACCCTGCACGTTTCAGAAGAAGTGACCCCTCATCATCACCTTGACAAGGGTAAGTGAGCAGTCCACGGAAGTGGGGACTGAGACGTTCTCGACGGTTTTCTCAAGGTCTGTATTTGTTAGATGTCAGGCAGGCTCACGTGCTCCATCAGCTGGCTTGGGTGCTCCGGGGAGGCCCCTCCGCGCCAGCCAATTAACGGGAGACTGTTCTGGAGCTGTATCCTTGCCAGAGAAACACAGCCGTCCGCGCCCTGCTCCCTCGCATTTCAGACAGCCCCATGACAGTAGGCCTCACAATTGTACGTGAGGGGCTGAACCCCGCAGAAATTGCTCAATTTGAAAAGAGCGACTGCGGCTGGCCCATGGCCCCTGCGTCGGCCATCCTTTGTGAATGATTGTCAATCTGACCGTTTCTCTGAAGAGAGCCGATTCTCGTAACCTAGGGTGATAGCATCTCGGCTCTCACCCTAGGTTAGAGAATCGGGAGCTTTTTGGACAAAGAGAAGGCCTCGAAGATGCAGGGACTCTCTGCGTGCTAGGGAAAGGGGGGCCCCTGGACACCCACGGGACTCCAAGTCGGTTCCCATACCGCATGGGACACGCAGAGCTTCCAGGTGAAGAGAGAAGCTACCAGTGAGTCCTGAGGCCCGTGTCCTAGCGGAGCACCGACGTGTTTTTGAGCAGCAGGGCACACAGGAGTCTCTCCGAAAATGTGAGTCACGTCAAACCCCTCACCTCAGGAATCCATATGCTTTTCACCTTAGAGGCCCAGGGCAAAATTGCTGAAAGCCAGGCCCGAAAGAATTAGGAGCGTCGCGGTCCATTCGTGTATTCTGAGGGTTGGGGTCCCCCCACGCACAGGCTCTGTGAGAACCATCCTGCCCGACAATGCATGCAGGTGGAATGAAGGACCAAGAAGGCTAAGGATTGGATCATCACGGACGTGCCCCTCCTTCTTTGAGTCACGCCCACAGATATCAAGGGAAATACGCTGAGTACATGACACAACGGTCCTCTGTGAGCACAGTTAGGATTTGTTGGTTGGCTTGCATGCTCCTCACATCATGAGCAACTCCCAGGTGATATGGAAAGAAAAGAGCAGGCAGGAGCTCTACTGTATGCTGACATTGTACACGACAGTAAACAACAGTGCCTCCGTGCTCCAAGCAGGTTCTTGGGTCTGGCCACTGGAATGATATCTTGACTTGCCAGAAAATGATAGCAATGTCCTTTGGGTCAAATGGAAGTCACGTTCGTAAGTTCTTTCTAAGATATCCCCCGTTGCAGGACAAATATTTAGGGCCATGTGTCACCATGAGACCTCGTTGCATAGTTTTCATTTCATCTCTGAAAATTCAGAGGTCACCAGCGTTGAGATATCATAAACACAGGGGGCTGGAAGGTCATGGGCAGGTCACCTAATAGTTGATCAGCAGAGATAAGAGGATAAACATAGAAAAAAAAAAAAACAGAGGATGAACATGACATTGCAGCCAGCCTGAGGCTACGTGCTGATTCGCAGGACACCTGCTGGTAGAATTCAAGCCCACCTGGAGGTAGAAAGGACAAAGGGAAGAAGCCGCGGGCTGCGTGGCAAGCGGCAAGTGGCGCAAAAGGTTAGGTCTTTTGACTCTGAAACCCCAGGACGCCGGTTCGAGCCTTGGGCCATAAGCAGGGCCTGAGGACACAAGGGGGCCGCTCGTGTGTGCTAGGGCACCTGGTGTGCCCATATCCTGCCCGTGTGTCCTTTTAACTCTTCTCGATCTTCCCTTTCTCTCTCCTAGTTAAATAAGTAAAAATAATTGGCCACCCCCCCTTGTGTGGGGGTGGGGGGGGCGATGAAAAACGTGCTCCACACCGGTTTCTGGAGAGGCAGCGCCTCCTTGGCCAGCACTCTGTTCTGTGTACTTCGCAATTTGATTCTGATAGAAGGGTAAGCAGATCAATTCCTATTCAAGACAAGTCAAGAAGGAATTCAAGGACCTATGGGAGTGGCATTCAACACACAAGCAAGAGTCCTAGCGCCCTCTGTCATTGGGTGGAAAGAAAACAGCGCTCCTGACAAGTCCCGGAGTTGACAGGCTCTCTCTCAAGAACCTGCACCAGCACCCCTGCACGTATCAGAAGAAGTGACCCCTCATCATCACCAGTGACAAGGGTAAGTGAGCAGTCCACGGAAGTGGACTGAGACGTTCTCGACGGTTTTCTCATGTCTGTATTTGTTAGATGTCAGGCAGCTCTCGTGCTCCATCAGCTGGCTTGGTGCTCGGGGGAGGCCTCCGCCTCCAGCCAATTAACGGAGACTTTCTGGAGCTGTCCTCCTTGCCAGAGAAAACACAGGCCTCCGCGCCCTGCTCCCTCGCATTTCAGACAGCCCCCATGACAGTAGGCTCACCAATTGTAAGTGAGGGGTTGAACCCGCAGAAATTGCTCAATTTGAACCAGAGCGACTGCGGCTGGCCATGGCCCCTGCGTCGGCCATCTTTGTGAATGATGTCAATCCTGACCGTTTCTCTGAAGAGAGCCGATTCTCTAACCTAGGGTGATAGCATTCGCTCTCACCCTAGGTTAGAGAATCGGGAGCTTTTTGGACAAAGAGAAGGCCTCGAAGAAGCAGGGACTCTCTGCGTGCTAGGGAAAGGGGGCCCCTGACACCCACGGGACTCATGTGGTCCCATCCGCATGGGACACGCAGAGCTTCCAGGTGAAGAGAGAAGCCTACCAGTGAGTCCTGAGGCCCCTGTCTAGCGGGAGCACCGACGTGTGTTTGAGGCAGCAGGCACACAGGAGTCCTCTCGAAAATGTGAGTCACGTCAAACCCATCCTCAGGAATCCATATGCTCTTTCACCTTAGAGGCCCAGGGCAAAATTGCTGAAGCCAGGCCCGAAAGAATTAGGAGCGTCGCGGTCCATTCGTGTATTCTGAGGGTTTGGGTACCCCCACGCACAGGCTCTGAGAACCATCCTGCCCCGACAATGCATGCAGGTGGAATGAAGGACCAGAAAGGCTAAGGATTGGATCATCACGGACGTGCCCCCTCCTTCTTTGAGTCACGCCCACCAGATATCAAGGGAAATACGCTGAGGTACATGACAACACGGTCCTCTGTGAGCACAGTTAGGATTTGTTGTGGCCTTGCATGCTCCTCACATCATCAGCAACTCCCAGGTGATATGGAAAGAAAAGAGCAGGCAGGACTCTACTGTATGCTGACGATTGTACACGACAGTACACAACAGTGCCTCCAGTGCTCCAAGCAGGTTCTTGGGTCTGGCACTGGAATGATATCTTGACCTTGCCAGAAAATGATAGCAATGTCTTTGGGTCAAATGGAAGTCACGTTCGTAGTTCTTTCTAAGATATCCCCGTTGCAGGACAAATATTTAGGGCCATGTGTCACCATTGAGACCTCTTGCATAGTTTTCATTTCATCTCTGAAATTCAGAGGTCACAGCAGTTGAGTATCATAAACACAGGGGGCTGGAAGTCATGGCAGTCACCTATAGTGTCAGCAGAGATAAGAGGATAAACATAGAAAAAAAAAAAAAAGAGGATGAACATGACATTGCAGCCAGCCTGAGGCTACGTGCTGAATCGCAGGACACCTGCTGGTAGAATTCAAGCCCACCTGGAGGTAGAAAGGACAAAGGGAAGAAGCCGCGGGCTGCGTGGCAAGCGGCAAGTGGCGCAAAGGTTAGGTCTTTTGACTCTGAAACCCCAGGACGCCGGTTCGAGCCTTGGGCCATAAGCAGGCCTGAGACACAAGGGGGCGCTCGTGTGTGCTAGGGCACCTGGTGTGCCCATATCCTGCCGTGTGTCCTTTTAACTCTTCTCGATCTCTCCCTTTCTCTCTCCTAGTTAAATAAGTAAAATACTTGGCCACCCCCCTTGTGTGGGAGTGGGGGGGGCGATGAAACGTGCTCCACACCGGTTTCTGGAGAGGCAGCCGCCCTCCTTGGCCTAGCACCTGTTCTTGTGTACTTCGCAATTTGATTCTGATAGAAGGTAAGCAGATCAATTCCTATTCAAGACAAGTCAAGAGGAATTCAAGGACCTATGGGAGTGGCATTCAACACACAAGCAAGAGTCCTAGCGCCTCTGTCATTGGATGGAAAGAAAACAGCGCTCCTGACAAGTCCCGGAGTTGCCAGGCTCTCTCTCAAGAAACCTGCACCAGCACCCCTGCACGTTTCAGAAGAAGTGACCCCTCATCATCACCAGTGACAAGGGTAAGTGAGCAGTCCACGGAAGTTGGACTGAGACGTTCTCGACGGTTTTCTCATGTCTGTATTTGTTAGATGTCAGGCAGAGCTCTCGTGCTCCATCAGCTGGCTTGGTTGCTCGGGGGAGGCCCTCAGCCTCCAGGCCAATTAACGGAGACTTTCTGGCGCTGTCTCCTTGCCAGAGAAACACAGCCTCCGCGCCCTGCTCCCTCGCCATCTTCAGACAGCCCCATGACAGTAGGCTCACCAATTGTAAGTGAGGGGCTGAAACCGCGCAGAAATTGCTCATTTTGAACCAAGCAGCGACTCGCGGCTGGCCCATGGCCCTGCGGTCGGCCATCTTTGTGGAATGATGTCAATCTCGACGTTTCTCTGAAGCAGAGCCGATTCTCTAACCTAGGGTGATAGCATTCGCTCCTCACCCCTAGGTTAGAGAATCGGGCGCTCTTTTTGGACCAAAGAGAAGGCCTCGAAGACTGCAGGGACTCTCTGCGCTGCTAGGGAAAGGGGGCCCCTGACACCCACGGGACTCAACGTGGTCCCATCCGCATGGACACGCAGAGCTTCCAGGTGAAGAGAGAAGCTACCAGTGAGTCCTGAGGCCCTGTCTTGCTGGGCAGCCACCGCACGTGTGTTTGAAGGGCAGCAGGCACACAGGAGTCTCTCGAAAATGTGAGTCACGTCAAACCCCTCCTCAGGAATCCATATGCTTTTCACCTTAGAGGCCCAGAGCAAAATTGCTGAAGCCAGGCCCGAAACGAATTAGGAGCGTCGCGGTCCATTCGTCGTCATTCTGAGGTTTTGGGGTTACCCCCCCACGCACAGGCTCTGAGAACCATCCTGCCCCGACAATGCATAGCAGGTGGAATGAAGCGACCAGAAGGCTAAGGATTGGATCATCACGGAACGTGCCCCTCCCTTCTTTGAGTCCGCCACAGATATCAAGGGAAATACGCCTGAGTACATGACACACGGTCCCTCTGTCGAGCCACAGTTAGGATTTCGTAGTGGCCTTGCATGTTCCTCACATCATGAGCAACTCCCAGGTGATATGGAAAGAAAAGAGCAGGCAGGACTCTACTGTCATGCTGACATTGTACACGACCAGTACAACAACAGTGCCTCCCAGTGCTCCCAAGCAGGTTCTTGGGTCTGGCACTGGAATGATATCTTGACTTGCCAGCAAATGATAGCAATGTCTTTGGGTCAAATGGAAGTCCACGTTCGTAGTTACTTTTCTCAAGATATCCCCGTTTGCATGGACAAATATTTAGGGCCATGTGTCACCATTGAGACCTCTTGCATAGTCTTTTCATATCATCTCTGAAATTCAGAGGTCACAGCAGTTGAGTATCATAAACACAGGGGGCTGGAAGTCATGGCGCAGTCCCCTATAGGTCGTCAGCAGAGATAAGAGGATAAACATAGAAAAAAAAAAAAAAAAGAAGAGGATGAACATGACATTGCAGCCTGCCTGAGGCTACGTGCTGAATCGCAGGACACCACCTGGCTGGTAGAATTCAAGCCCCACTGGAGGTAGAAAGGACAAAGGGAAGAAGCCGCGCGGCTTGCGTGGCAAGCCGGCAAGTGGCGCAAAGGTTAGGTCTTTTGACTCTGAAACCCCCCAGGATCTCCGTTCGAGCCTTGGGCCATAAGCAGGCTGAGACACAAAGGGGGCGCTCGTGTGTGCTAGGGCCACTGGTGTGCCCATATCCTGCCGTGTGTCCTTTTAACTCTTCTCGATCTCTCCCTTTCTCTCTCCTAGTTAAATAAGTAAAATACTTGGCCACCCCCCTTGTGTGGGGGTGGGGGGGGCGATGAAAACGTGCTCCACACCGGTTTCTGGAGAGGCAGCGCCTCCTTGGCCAGCACCTGTTCTGTGTACTTCGCAATTTGATTCTGATAGAAGGTAAGCAGATCAATTCCTATTCAAGACAAGTCAAGAAGGAATTCAAGGACCTATGGGAGTGGCATTCAACACACAAGCAAGAGTCCTAGCGCCTCTGTCATTGGGTGGAAAGAAAACAGCGCTCCTGACAAGTCCCGGAGTTGCCAGGCTCTCTCTCAAGAAACCTGCACCAGCACCCCTGCACGTTTCAGAAGAAGTGACCCCTCATCATCACCAGTGACAAGGGTAAGTGAGCAGTCCACGGAAGTGGACTGAGACGTTCTCGACGGTTTTCTCATGTCTGTATTTGTTAGATGTCAGGCAGGCTCTCGTGCTCCATCAGCTGGCTTGGTGCTCGGGGAGGCCCTCCGCCTCCAGCCAATTAACGGAGACTTTCTGGAGCTGTCTCCTTGCCAGAGAAACACAGCCTCCGCGCCCTGCTCCCTCGCATTTCAGACAGCCCCATGACAGTAGGCTCACCAATTGTAAGTGAGGGGCTGAACCCGCAGAAATTGCTCAATTTGAACAAGAGCGACTGCGGCTGGCCCATGGCCCTGCGTCGGCCATCTTTGTGAATGATGTCAATCTGACCGTTTCTCTGAAGAGAGCCGATTCTCTAACCTAGGGTGATAGCATTCGCTCTCACCCTAGGTTAGAGAATCGGGAGCTTTTTGGACAAAGAGAAGGCCTCGAAGATGCAGGGACTCTCTGCGTGCTAGGGAAAGGGGGCCCCTGACACCCACGGGACTCAAGTGGTCCCATCCGCATGGGACACGCAGAGCTTCCAGGTGAAGAGAGAAGCTACCAGTGAGTCCTGAGGCCTGTCTTGCGGGAGCACCGACGTGTGTTTGAGGCAGCAGGCACAAGGAGTCTCTCGAAATGTGAGTCACGTCAACCCCATCCTCTCAGGAATCCATATGCTTTTCACCTTAGAGGCCCAGGGCAAAATTGCTGAAGCCAAGGCCCGAAAAGGAATTCAGGAGCGTCGCGGTCCATTCGTGTATTCTGAGGGTTTGGGGTACACCCCACGCACAGGGCTTGAGAACCATATCCTGGCCCCGAAAATGCATGCAGGTGGAATGAAGGACCCAAGAAGGCTAAGGATTAGGATCATCACGGACGTGCCCCTCCTTCCTTTGAGTCACGCACCACGTATACTCCACGGGGAAATACACGCTGAGTACATGACACCACGGTCCTCTGTGAGCACAGTTAGGATTTGTTGTGGCCCTTGCATGCTCCTCACATCATGAGCAATCCCAGGTGATATGGAAAGCAAGAAGAGCAGGCAGGACTCTACTGTATGCTGACCATTGTACACGGACAGTACCACAACAGTGCCTCCAGTGCTCCAAGCAGGTTCTTGGGTCTGGCACTGGAATGATATCTTGACTTGCCAGAAAATGATAGCAATGTCTTTGGGTCAAATGGAAGTCACGTTCGTAGTTCTTTCTAAGATATCCCCGTTGCAGGACAAATATTTAGGGCCATGTGTCACCATTGAGACCTCTTGCATAGTTTTCATTTCATCTCTGAAATTCAGAGGTCACAGCAGTTGAGTATCATAAACACAGGGGGCTGGAAGTCATGGCAGTCACCTATAGTGTCAGCAGAGATAAGAGGATAAACATAGAAAAAAAAAAAAAAAGAGGATGAACATGACATTGCAGCCAGCCTGAGGCTACGTGCTGAATCGCAGGACACCTGCTGGTAGAATTCAAGCCCACCTGGAGGTAGAAAGGACAAAGGGAAGAAGCCGCGGGCTGCGTGGCAAGCGGCAAGTGGCGCAAAGGTTAGGTCTTTTGACTCTGAAACCCCAGGACGCCGGTTCGAGCCTTGGGCCATAAGCAGGCCTGAGACACAAGGGGGCGCTCGTGTGTGCTAGGGCACCTGGTGTGCCCATATCCTGCCGTGTGTCCTTTTAACTCTTCTCGATCTCTCCCTTTCTCTCTCCTAGTTAAATAAGTAAAATACTTGGCCACCCCCCTTGTGTGGGGGTGGGGGGGGCGATGAAAACGTGCTCCACACCGGTTTCTGGAGAGGCAGCGCCTCCTTGGCCAGCACCTGTTCTGTGTACTTCGCAATTTGATTCTGATAGAAGGTAAGCAGATCAATTCCTATTCAAGACAAGTCAAGAAGGAATTCAAGGACCTATGGGAGTGGCATTCAACACACAAGCAAGAGTCCTAGCGCCTCTGTCATTGGGTGGAAAGAAAACAGCGCTCCTGACAAGTCCCGGAGTTGCCAGGCTCTCTCAAGAAACCTGCACCAGCACCCCTGCACGTTTCAGAAGAAGTGACCCCTCATCATCACCAGTGACAAGGGTAAGTGAGCAGTCCACCGGAAGTGGACCTGAGACGTTCTCCGACGGGTTTTTCTCACTGTCTGTATTTGTTAGATGTCCAGGCAGGCTCTCGTGCTCCTATCAGCTGGCTTGGTGCTCGGGGAGGCCCTCCGCCTCCAGCCCAATTAACGGAGACTTTCTGGAGCTGTCTCCCTTGCCAGAGAAACACAGCCCTCCGCGCCCTGCTCCCTCGCATTTCAGACAGCCCCATGACAGTTAGGCTCACCAATTGTAAGTGAGGGGCTGAACCCGCAGAAATTGCTCAATTTGAACAAGAGCGACTGCGGCTGGCCCATGGCCCTGCGTCGGCCATCTTTGTGAATGATGTCAATCTGACCGTTTCTCTGAAGAGAGCCGATTCTCTAACCTAGGGTGATAGCATTCGCTCTCACCCGAGGTTAGAGAATCGGGAGCTTTTAGGACAAAGAGAAGGCCTCGAAGATGCAGGGACTCTCTGCGTGCTAGGGAAAGGGGGCCCCTGACACCCACGGGACTCAAGTGGTCCCATCCGCATGGGACACGCAGAGTCATCCTGTGAAGAGAGAAGCTACCAGTGAGTCCTGAGGCCCTGTCTTGCGGGGAGCGACCGACGTGTGTTTGAGGCAGCAGGCACACAGGAGTCTCTCGAAAATGTGAGTCACGTCAAACCCATCCTCAGGAATCCATATGCCTTTTCACCTTAGAGGCCCAGGGCAAAATTGCTGAAGCCAGGCCCGAAAGAATTAGGAGCGTACGCGGTCCATTCCGTGTATTCCTGAGGGTTTGGGGTACCCCCACGCACAGGCTCTGAGAACCATCCTGCCCCGACAATGCAATGCAGGTGGAATGAAGGACAGAAGGCTAAGGATTGGATCATCACGGACGTGCCCCTCCTTCTTTGAGAGTCACGCCCACAGATATCATAAGGGGAAATACGCTGAGTACATGACACACCGGTCCTCTGTGAGGCACAGTTAGGATTTGTTTGTGGCCTTGCGATGCTCCTCACATCATCGAGCAACTTCCCAGGTGATATGGAAAGAAAAGAGCAGGCAGGACCTCTACTGTATGCTGACATTGTACACGACAGTACACAACCAGTGCCTCCAGTGCTCCAAGCAGGTTCTTGGGTCTGGCACTGGAATGATATCCTTCGACCTTGCAAGAAAATGATAGCAATGTCCTTTGGGTCAAATGGAAGTCACGTTCGTAGTTCTTTCTAAGATATCCCCCGTTGCAGGACAAATATTTAGGGCCATGTGTCCACCATTCAAGACCTCTTGCATAGTTTTTCTTTCATCTCTGAAATTCAGAGGTCACAGCAGTTGAGTATCATAAACACAGGGGGCTGGAATTCATGGCAGTCACCTATAGTGTCAGCAGAGATTAGAGGATAAACATAGAAAAAAAAAAAAAGAGGATGAACATGACATTGCAGCCAGCCTGGGCTACGTGCTGAATCGGCAGGACACCTGCTGGTAGAATTCAAGCCCACCTGGAGGTAGAAAGGACCAAAGGGGAAGAAAGCCGCGGGCTGCCGTGGCAAGCGGCAAGTGGCGCAAAGGTTAGGTCTTTTGACTCTGAAAACCCCAGGACGCCGGTTCGAGCCTTGGGCCATAAGCAGGCCTTGAGACACAAGGGGGGCGCTCGTTGTGTGCTAGGGCACCTGGTGTGCCCATATCCCTGCCGTGTGTCCTTTTAACTCTCTCGATCCTCCTCCCTTTCTCTCTCCTAGTTAAATAAGTAAAATACTTGGCCACCCCACCTTGTGTGGGGTGTGGGGGGGGCGATGAAAACGGTGCTCCACACCGGTTTCTGGAGAGGCAGCGCCTCCCCTTGGCCAGCCCTGTTCTGTGTACTTCGCAATTTGATTCTGATAGAAGGTAAGCAGATCAATTCCTATTCCAAGACAAGTCAAGAAGGAATTCAAGGACCTATGGCGAGTGGCAATTCCACATCACAAGCAAGAGTCCTAGCGCCTCTGTCATTGGGTGGAAAGAAAACAGCGCTCCTGACAAGTCCGGGAGTTGCCAGGCTCTCACTCAAGAAACCTGCACCAGCACCCCTGCACGTTTCAGAAGAAGTGACCCCTCATCATCACTCAGTGACAAGGTAAGTGAGCAGTCCACTGGAAGTGGACTGAGACGTTTCTCGACGGTTTTTACTCATGTCTGTATTTGTTAGATGTCAGGCAGGCTCTCGTGCTCCATCAGCTGGCTTGGTGCTCGGGGAGGCCCCTCCCGCCCTCCAGCCAATTAACGGAGACTTTCTGGAGCTGTCTCCTTGCCCAGAGAACACAGCCTCCGCGCCCCTGCTCCCTCGCATTTCAGACAGCCCCCATGACAGTAGGCTCACCAATTGTAAGTGAGGGGCTGAACCCGCAGAAATTGCTCAATTTGAACAAGAGCGACTGCGGCTGGCCCATGGCCCTGCGATCGGCCATCTTTGTGAATGATGTCAATCTGACCGTTTCTCTGAAGAGAAGCCGATTCTCTAACCTAGGGTGATAGCATTCGCTCTCACCCTAGGTTAGAGAATCGGGAGCTTTTTGGACAAAGAGAAGGCCTCGAAGATGCAGGGACTCTCTGCGTGCTAGGGAAAGGGGGCCCCTGACACCCACGGGACTCAAGTGGTCCCCATCCGCATGGACACGCAGAGCTTCCAGGTGAAGAGAGAAGCTACCAGTGAGTCCTGAGGCCCTGTCTAGCGGGAGCACCCGACGTGTGTTTGAGGGCAGCAGGCACACAGGAGTCTCTCGAAAATGTGAGTCACGTCAAACCCATCCTCAGGAATCCATATGCTTTTCACCTTAGAGGCCCAGGGCAAAATTGCTGAAGCCAGGCCCGAAAGAATTAGGAGCGTCGCGGTCCATTCGTGTATTCTGAGGGTTTGGGTACCCCCCACGCACAGGCTTGAGAACCATCCTGCCCCGGACAATGCATGCAGGTGGACTGAAGGACCAGAAGGCTAAGGATTGGAGCATCACGGACGTGCCCCTCCTTCTTTGAGTCACGCCCACAGATATCAAGGGAACTACGCTGAGTACATGACACTCAGGTCCTCTGTGAGCACAGTTAGGATTTGTTGTGGCCCTTGCATGGCTCCTCACATCATGAGCAAACTCCCAGGTGATATGGAAAGAAAAAGAGCAGCAGGACTCTACTGTATTGCTGACATTGTACACGACAGTACACAACAGTGCCCTCCAGTGCTCCAAGCAGGGTTCCTTGGGTCTGGCACTGGAATGATATCTTGACTTGCCAGAAAATGATAGCAATGTCTTTGGGTCAAATTGGAAGTCACGTTCGTAGTTCTTCTAAGATATCCCCCGTTGCAGGACACATATTTAGGGCCATGTGTCACCATTGAGGACCCTCTTGCATAGTTTTCATTTCATCTCTGAAATTCAGAAGGGTCAGCAGCAGTTGAGTTCATAAACACAGGAGGCTGGAGAGTCAAGGCAGTCACCTATAGTGTCAGCAGAGATTAGAGGAATAACATAGAAAAAAAAAAAAAAAAGGAGGATGAACATGACATTGCAGCCAGCCTGAGGCTACGTGCTGAATCGCAGGACACCTGCGGTAGAATTCAAGCCACCTGGAGGTAGAAAGGGACAAAGGAAGAAGCCGCGGGCTGCGTTGGCAAGCGGGCAAGTGGGCGCAAGGTTAGGTCTTTTGACTCTGAAACCCCAGGACGCCGGTTCGAGCCTTGGGCCAATAAGCAGGCCTGAGACACACCAGGGGGCGCTCGTGTGTGCTAGGGCACTCTGGTGTGCCCATATCCTGCCGTGTGTCCTTTTTAACTCTCTTCTCGATCTCTCCCTTTCTCTCTCCTAGTTAAATAAGTAAAATACTTGGCCACCCCCCTGTGTGGGGGTGGGAGGGGCGATGAAAACGTGCTCCACACCGGTTTCTGGAGAGGCAGCGCCTCCTTGGCCAGCACCTGTTCTGTGTACTTCGCAATTTGATTCTGATAGAAGGTAAGCAGATCAATTCCTATTCAAGACAAGTCAAGAAGGAATTCAAGGACCTATGGGAGTGGCATTCAACACACAAATCAAGAGTCCTAGGCCCTCTGTCATTGGGTGGAAAGAAAACAGCGCTCCTGACAAGTCCGGAGTTGCCAGGCTCTCTCTCAAGAAACCTGCACCAGCACCCTGCACGTTTCAGAAGAAGAGACCCCTCATCATCACCAGTGACAAGGGTAAGTGAGCAGTCCACGGAAGTGGACTGAGACGTTCTCGACGGTTTTCTCATGTCTGTATTTGTTAGATGTCAGGCAGGCTCTCGTGCTCCATCAGCTGGCTTGGTGCTCGGGGAGGCCCTCCGCCTCCAGCCAATTAACGGAGAGCTTTCTGAGCTGTCTCCTTGCCAGAGAAACACAGCCTCCGCGCCCTGCTCCCTCGCATTTCAGACAGCCCCATGACAGTAGGCTCACCAATTGTAAGTGAGGGGCTGAACCCGCATAAATTGCTCAAATTTGAACAAGAGCGACTGCGGCTGGCCCCATGGCCCTGCGTCGGGCCATCTTTGTGAATGATGTCAATCCTGACCGTTTCTCTGAAGAGAGCCGATTCTCTAAACCTAGGGTGATAGCATTCGCTCTCACCCTAGGGTTAGAGAAATCGGGAGCTTTTTTGGACAAAGAGAAGGCCTCGAAGATTGCAGGGACTCCTCTGCGGTGCTAGGGAAAGGGGGCCCTGACACCCACGGGGACTCAAGTGGTCCCATCCGCATGGGACACGCAGAGCTTCCAGGTGAAGAGAGAAGCTACCAGTGAGTCCCTGAGGCCCTGTCTTGCGGGAGCACCCGACGTGGTGTTGAGGCAGCAGGCACACAGGAGTCTCTCGAAAATGTGAGTCACCGTCAAACCCATCCTCAGAATCCATATGCTTTTCACCTTAGAGGCCCAGGGCAAAATTGCTGAAGCCAGGCCCCGAAAGAATTAGGCAGCGTCGCGGTCCATTCGTGTATTCTGAGGGTTTGGGTACCCCCCCACGCACAGGCCTCTGAGAAACCATCCTGCCCCCGACAATGCATGCAGGTGGAATGAAGGACCAGAAGCTAAGGATTGGATCATCACGGACGTGCCCCCTCCTTCTTTGAGTCACGCCACAGATATCAAGGGAAATACGCTGAGTACATGACAATACGGTCCTCTGTGAGCACAGTTAGGATTTGTTGTGGCCTTGCATGCTCCTCACATCATGAGCAACTCCCAGGTGATATGGAAAGAAAAGAGCAGGCAGGACTCTACTGTATGCTGACATTGTACACGACAGTACACAACAGTGCCTCCAGTGCTCCAAGCAGGTTCTTGGGTCTGGCACTGGAATGATATCTTGACTTGCCAGAAAATGATAGCAATGTCTTTGGGTCAAATGGAAGTCACGTTCGCTAGTTCCTTTCTAAGATATCACCCGTTGCAGGACAAATATTTAGGGCATGTGGTCACCATTGAGACCTCTTGCATAGTTTTCATTTCATCTCTGAAATTCAGAGGTCACAGCAGTTGAGTATCATAAACACAGGGGGCTGGAAGTCATGGCAGTCACCTATAGTGTCAGCAGAGATAAGAGGATAAACATAGAAAAAAAAAAAAAAGAGGATGAACATGACATTGCAGCCAGCCTGAGGCTACGTGCTGAATCGGCAGGACACCTGCTGGTAGAATTCAAGCCCACCTGGAAGGTAGAAAGGACAAAGGGAAGAAGCCGCGGGACTGCGTGGCAAGCGGCAAGTGGCGCAAAGGTTAGGTCTTTTGACTCTGAAACCACAGGACGCCGGTTCGAGCCTTGGGCCATAAGCAGGCCTGAGACCACAAGGGGGCGCTCGTGTGTGCTAGGGCCAACCTGGTGTGCCCATATTCCTGCCGTGTGTCCTTTTAACTCTCTCGATCTCTCCCCTTTCTCTCTCCTAGTTAAAATAAGTAAAATACTTGGCCACCCCCCTCTGTGGGCGGGTGGGGGAGGGGGCGATGAAAACGTGCTCCCACACCGGTTCTGGAGAGGCAAGCGCCTCCTTGGCCAGCACCTGTTCTGTGTACTTTCGCAATTTGATTCTGATAGAAGGTAAGCAGATCAATTCCTAATTCAAGGACAAGTCAAAGAAGGAATTCCAAGGACCTATGGGAGTGGCATCTCAACACACAAGCAAGAGTCCCTAGCGCCTCTGTTCATTGGGTGGAAAGAAAACAGCGCTCCCTGACAAGTCCCGGAGTTGCCAGGTCTCTTCTCAAGAAACCTGCACCAGCACCCCCTGCACGTTTCAGAAGAAGTGACCCCTCATCATCACCAGTGACAAGGGTAGTGAGCAGTCCACGGAAGTGGACTGAGACGTTCTCGACGGTTTTCTCATGTCTGTATTTGTTAGATGTCAGGCAGGCTCTCGTGCTCCATCAGCTGGCTTGGTGCTCGGGGAGAGCCCTCCGCCTCCAGCCAATTAACGGAGAACTTTCTGGAGCTGTCTCCCTTGCCAGAGAAACACAGCCTCCGCGCCCCTGCTCCCTCGCATTTCAGACAGCCCCATGACAGTAGGACTCACCAATTGTAAGTGAGGGGCTGAACCCCGCAGGAAATTGCTCAATTTGAACAAGAGCGACTGCCGGCTGGCCCATGGCCCTGCGTCGGCCATCTTTGTGAATGATGTCAATCTGACCGTTTCCTCTGAAGAGAGCCGATTCTCTAACCTAGGGTGATAGCATTCGCTCTCACCCGAGGTTAGAGAATCGGGAGCTTTTTGGACAAAGAGAAGGCCTCGAACGATGCAGGGACTCTCTGCGTGCTAGGGAAAGGGGGCCCCTGACCACCCACGGGACTCAAGTGGTCCCCTCCGCATGGGACACGCAGAGCTTCCCAGGTGAAGAGAGAAGCTACCAGTGAGTCGCTGAGGCCCTGTCTTGCGGGAGCACCGACGTGTGTTTGAGGCAGCAGGCACACAGGAGTCTCTCGAAAATGTGAGTCACGTCAAACCCATCCTCAGGAATCCATATGCTTTTCACCTTAGAGGCCCAGGGCAAAATTGCTGAAGCCAGGCCCTCAAAGAATTAGGAGCGTCGCGGGTCCATTCGTGTATTTCTGAGGGTTTGGGTACCCTCACCGCACGGGCCTCTGAGAACCATCCTGCCCCGACAATGCATGCAGGTGGAATGAAGGACCAGAAGGCTAAGGATTGGATCATCACGGACGTGCCCCTCCTTCTTTGAGTCACGCCCACAGATATCAAGGGAAATACGCTGAGTACATGACACACGGTCCTCTGTGAGCACAGTTAGGATTTGTTGTGGCCTTGCATGCTCCTCACATCATGAGCAACTCCCAGGTGATATGGAAAGAAAAGAGCAGGCAGGACTCTACTGTATGCTGACATTGTACACGACAGTACACAACAGTGCCTCCAGTGCTCCAAGCAGGTTCTTGGGTCTGGCACTGGAATGATATCTTGACTTGCCAGAAAATGATAGCAATGTCTTTGGGTCAAATGGAAGTCACGTTCGTAGTTCTTTCTAAGATATCCCCGTTGCAGGACAAATATTTAGGGCCATGTGTCACCATTGAGACCTCTTGCATAGTTTTCATTTCATCTCTGAAATTCAGAGGTCACAGCAGTTGAGTATCATAAACACAGGGGGCTGGAAGTCATGGCAGTCACCTATAGTGTCAGCAGAGATAAGAGGATAAACATAGAAAAAAAAAAAAAAAGAGGATGAACATGACATTGCAGCCAGCCTGAGGCTACGTGGCTGAACTCGCAGGTACAACCTGCTGGTAGAATTCAAGCCCACCTGAGGTAGAAAGACAAAGGGAAGAAGCCGCGGGCTGCGTGGCAAGCGGCATGTGGGCGCAAAGGTTAGGTCTTTTGACTCTGAAACCCCAGGACACCGGTTCGATCCTTGGGCCATAAGCAGGCTGAGACCCAAGGGGGCGCCTCGTGTGTGCTAGGGCACCTGGTGTGCCCAGTATCCTGCCGTGTGTCCTTTTAACTCTTCTCGATCTCTCCCTTTCTCTCTTCCTAGTTTAAATAAGTACAAATGCTTGGCCACCCACCTTGTGTGGGGTGGGGGGGGCGATGAAAACGTGCTCCCACACCGGTTTCTGGGAGGCAGCGCCTCCTTGGCCAGCACCTGTTCTGTGTACTTCGCAATTTGATTCTGAGAGAAGGTAAGCAGATCAATTCCTATTCAAGACAAGTCAAGAAGGAATTCAAGGACCTATGGGAGTGGCATTCAACACACAAGCAAGAGTCCTAGCGCCTCTGTCATTGGGTGGAAAGAAAACAGCGCTCCTGACAAGTCCCGGAGTTGCAAGGCTCTCTCTCAAGAAACCTGCACCAGCACCCCTGCACGTTTCAGAAGAAGTGACCCCTCATCATCACCAGTGACAAGGGTAAGTGAGCAGTCCACGGAAGTGGACTGAGACGTTCTCGACGGTTTTCTCATGTCTGTATTTGTTAGATGTCAGGCAGGCTCTCGTGCTCCATCAGCTGGCTTGGTGCTCGGGGAGGCCCTCCGCCTCCAGCCAATTAACGGAGACTTTCTGGAGCTGTCTCCCTTGCCAGAGAAACACAGCCTCCGCGCCCTGCTCCCTCGCATTTCAGACAGCCCCATGACAGTAGGCTCACCAATTGTAAGTGAGGGGCTGAAACCCCGCAGAAATTGCTCAATTTGAACAAGAGCGACTGCGGCTGGGCCCATGGCCCCTGCGTCGGCCATCTTTGTGAATGATGTCAATCTGACCGTTTCTCTGAAGAGAGCCGATTCTCTAACCTAGGGTGATAGCATTCGCTCTCACCCTAGGTTAGAGAATCGGGAGCTTTTTGGACAAAGAGAAGCCTCGAAGATGAGCAGGGACTCTCCTGCGTGCTAGGGAAAGGGGGCGCCCTGACACCCACGGGACTCAAGTGGTCCCATCCGCATGGGACACGCAGAGCTTCCAGGTGAAGAGAGAAGCTACCAGTGAGTCCTGAGGCCCTGTCTAGCGGGAGCACCCGACGTGTGTTAGAGGCAGCAGGCACACAGGAGTCTCTCGAAAATGTGAGGTCACGTCAAACCCATCCTCAGAATCCATATGCCTTTTCACCTTAGAGGCCCAGGGGCAAAATTGCTGAAGCCAGGCCGAAAGAATTAGGAGCGTCGCGGTCCATTCGTGTATTCTGAGGGTTTGGGTACCCCCACGCACAGGCTCTGAGAACCATCTGCCCGACAATGCATGCAGGTGGAATGAAGGACCAGAAGGCTAAGGATTGGATTCATCACGGACGTGCCCCTCCTTCTTTGAGTCACGCCCACAGATATCAAGGGAAATACGCTGAGTACATGACACAACGGTCCTCTGTGAGCACAGTTAGGATTTGTTGTGGCCTTGCATGCTCCTCACATCATGAGCAACTCCCAGGTGATATGGAAAGAAAAGAGCAGGGCAGGACTCTACTGTATGCTGACATTGTACACGACAGTATACAACAGTGCCTCCAGTGCTCCAAGCAGGTTCCTTGGGTCTGGCACTGGAATGATATCTTGACTTGCCAGAAAATGATAGCAATGTCTTTGGGTCAAATGGAAGTCACGTTCGTAGTTCTTTCTAAGATATCCCCGTTGCAGGACAAATATTTAGGGCCACTGTGTCACCATTGAGACCTCTTGCATAGTTTTCATTTCATCTCTGAAATTCAGAGGGTCACAGCAGTTGAGTATCATAAACACCAGGGGGCTGGAAGTCATGGCAGTCACCTATAGTGTCAGCAGAGATAAGAGGATAAACATAGAAAAAAAAAAAAAAAAGAGGTATGAACATGACATTGCAGCCAGCCTGAGGCTACGTGCTGAATCGCAGGACACCTGCTGGTAGAATTCAAGCCCACCTGGAGGTAGAAAGGACAAAGGGAAGAAGCCGCGGGCCTGCGTGCGCAAGCGGCAAGTGGCGCAAAGGTTAGGTCTTTTGACTCTGAAACCCAGGACGCCGGTTCGAGCCTTGGGTCCATAAGCAAGGCCTGAGACACAAGGGGGCGCTCGTGTGTGCTAGGGCACCTGGTGTGCCCATATCCTGCCCGTGTGTCCTTTTAACTCTTCTCGATCCTCTCCCTTTCCTCTCTCCTAGTTAAATAAGTAAAATACTTGGCCACCCCCCTTGTGTGGGGGTGGGGGGGGGGCGATGAAAACCGTGCTCCACACCGGTTTCTGGAGAGGCAGCGCCTCCTTGGCCAGCACCTGTTCTGTGTACTTCGCAATTTGATTCTGATAGAAGGTAAGCAGATCAATTCCTATTCAAGGACAAGTCAAGAAGGAATTCAAGGACCTATGGGAGTGGCATTCAACACACAAGCAAGAGTCCTAGCGCCTCTGTCATTGGGCTGGAAAGAAAACAGCGCCTACCTGACAAGTCCCGGAGTTGCCAGGCTCTCTCTCAAGAAACCTGCACCCAGCACCCCTGCACGTTTCAGAAGAAGTGACCCCTCATCATCACCAGTGACAAGGGTAAGTGAGCAGTCCACGGAAGTGGACTGAGACGTTCTCGACGGTTTTCTCATGTCTGTATTTGTTAGATGTGTAGGCAGGCTCTCCGTGCTCCATCAGCTGGCTTGGTGCTCGGGGAGGCCCTCCGCCTCCAGCCAATTAACGGAGACCTTTCTGGAGCTGTCTCCTTGCCAGAGAAACACAGCCTCCGCGCCCCTGCTCCCCTCGCATTTCAGACCAGCCCCCATGACAGTAGGCTCACCAATTGTAAGTGAGGGGCTGAACCCGCAGAAATTGCTCAATTTGAACAAGAGCGACTGCGGCTGGCCCCATGCCCCCTGCGGTCGGCCATCTTTGTGAATGATGTCAATCTGACCGTTTCTCTGAAGAGAGCCGATCCTTAACCTAGGGTGATAGCATTCGCTCTCACCCTAGGTTAGAGAATCGGGAGCTTTTTGGGACAAAGAGAAGGCCCTCGAAGATGCAGGGACTCTCTGCGTGCTAGGGAAAGGGGGCCCCTGACCACCCACGGGACTCAAGTGGTCCCATCCGCATGGGACACGCAGAGCTTCCAGGTGAAGAGAGAAGCTACCAGTGAGTCCCTGAGGCCCTGTCTAGCGGGAGCACCGACGTGTGTTTGAGGCAGCAGGCACACAGGAGTCCTCTCGAAAATGTGAGTCACGTCAAACCCATCCTCAGGAATCCATATGCTTTTCACCTTAGAGGCCCAGGGCAAAATTGCTGAAGCCAGGCCCGAAAGAATTAGGAGCGTCGCGGTCCATTCGTGTATTCTGAGGGTTTGGGTACCCCCCCACGCACAGGCTCTGAGAACCATCCTGCCCCGACAATGCATGCAGGTGGAATGAAGGACCAGAAGGCTAAGGATTGGATCATCACGGACGTGCCCCTCCTTCTTTGAGTCACGCCCACAGATATCAAGGGAAATACGCCTGAGTACATGACACACGGTCCTCTGTGAGCACAGTTAGGATTTGTTGTGGCCTTGCATGCTCCTCACGTCATGAGCAACGCCCAGGTGATATGGAAAGAAAAGAGCAGGCAGGACTCCTACTGTATGCTGACATTGTACACGACAGTACACAACAGTGCCTCCCAGTGCTCCAAGCAGGTTCTTGGGTCTGGCACTGGAATGATATCTTGACTTGCCAGAAAAATGATAGCAATGGCTTTGGGTCAAATGGAAGTCACGTTCGTAGTTCTTTCTAAGATATCCCCGTTGCAGGACAAATATTTAGGGACCATGTGTCACCATTGAGACCTCTTGCATAGTTTTCATTTCATCTCTGAAATTCAGAGGGTCACAGCAGTTGAGTATCATAAACACAGGGGGCTGGAAGTCATGGCAGTCACCTATAGTGTCAGCAGAGATAAGAGGATAAACATAGAAAAAAAAAAAAAAGAGGATGAACATGGACATTGCCAGCCAGCCTGAGGCTACGTGCTGAATCGCAGGACACCTGCTGGTAGAATTCAAGCCCACCTGGAGGTAGAAAGGACAAAGGAGAAGAAGCCGCGGGCTGCGTGGCAAGCCGGCAAGTGGCGCAGAAAGGTTAGGTCTTTTGACTCTGAAACCCAGGACGCCGGTTTCGAGCCTTGGGCCATAAGCAGGCCTGAGACACAAGGGGGCGCTCGTGTTGTGCTAGGGCACCTGGTGTGCCCATATCCTGCCGTGTGTCCTTTTAACTCTTCTCGATCTCTCCCTTTCTCTCTCCTAGTTAAATAAGTAAAATACTTGGCCACCCCCACTTGTGTGGGGGTGGGGGGGGGGCGATGAAATCGTGCTCCACACCGGTTTCTGGAGAGGCAGCGCCTCCTTGGCCAGCACCTGTTCTGTGTACTTCGCAATTCTGATTCTGATAGAAGGTAAGCAGATCAATTCCTATTCAAGACAAGTCAAGAAGGAATTCAAGGACCTATGGGAGTGGCATTCAACACACAAGCAAGAGTCCTAGCGCCTCTGTCATTGGGTGGAAAGAAAACAGCGCTCCTGACAAGTCCCCGGAGTTGCCAGGCTCTCTCTCAAGAAACCTGCACCAGCACCCCTGCACGTTTCAGAAGAAGTGACCCCTCATCATCACCAGTGACAAGGGTAAGTGAGCAGTCCACGGAAGTGGACTGAGACGAATCTCGACGGTTTTCCTCATGTCTGTATTTGTTAGATGTCAGGCAGGCTCTCGTGCTCCATCAGCTGGCTTGGTGCTCGGGGAGGCCCTCCGCCTCCCAGCCAATTAACGGAGACTTTCTGGAGCTGTCTCCTTGCCAGAGAAACACAGCCCTCCGCGCCCTGCTCCCCTAGCCATTTCAGACAGCCCCATGACAGTAGGCCTCACCAATCTGTAAGTGAGGGGCTGAACCCGCAGAAATTGCTCAATTTGAACAAGAGCGACTGCGGCTGGCCCATGGCCCCTGGCGTCGGCCCATCTTTGTGAATGATGTCAATCTGACCGTTCTCTTGAAGAGAGCCGATTCTCTAACCTAGGGTGATAGCATTCGCTCTCACCCTAGGTTCAGAGAATCGGGAGCTTTTTGGACAAAGAGAAGGCCTCCGAAGATGCAGGGACTCTCTGCGTGCTAGGGAAAAGGGGGCCCCCTGACACCCACCGGCGACTCAAGTGGTCCCATCCGCATGGGGACACGCAGAGCTTCCAGGTGAAGAGAGAAGCTACCAGTGAGTCCTGAGGCCCCTGTCCTTGCGGGAAGCACCGACGTGTGTTTGAGGCAGCAGGCACACAGGAGTCTCTCGAAAATGTGAGTCACGTCAAAACCCATCCTCAGGAATCCATTATGCTTTTCAACCTTAGAGGCCAGGGCAAAATTGCTGAAGCCAAGGCCCGAAAGAATTAGGAGCGTCGCGGTCCATTCGTGTATTCTGAGGGTTTGGGTACCCCCCCACGCACAGGCCTCTGAGAACCATCCTGCCCCGACAATGCATGCAGGTGGAATGAAGGACCAGAAGGCTAAGGATTGGATCATCACGGACGAGCCCCTCCTTCTTTGAGCTCCAGGCCACACAGATATCAAGGGAAATATCGTGAGTACATGACATCACGGTCCTCTGTGAGCACAGTTAGGATTTGTTGTGGCCTTGCATGCTCCTCACATCATGAGCAACTCCCAGGTGATATGGAAAGGAAAGAGCAGGCAGGACTCTACTGTATGCTGACAATGTACACGACAGTACACAACAGTGCCTCCAGTGCTCCAAGCAGGGTTCTTGGGTCCTGGCACTGGAATGATATCTTGACATGCCAGAAAATGATAGCAATGTCTTTGGGTCAAATGGAAGTCACGTTCGTAGTTCTTTCTAAGATAATCCCCGTTGCAGGACAAATTATTTAGGGCCATGTGTCACCATTGAGACCTCTTGCATAGTTTTCATTTCATCTCTGAAATTCAGAGGTCACAGCAGTGTGGAGTATCATAAACACAGGGGGCTGGAAGTCATGGCAGTCACCTATAGTGTCAGCAGAGATAAGAGGATAAACATAGAAAAAAAAAAAAACGAGGATGAACATGACATTGCAGCCAAGCCTGAGGCTACGTGCTGGAATCGCAGGACACCTGCTGGTAGAATTCAAGCCACCTGGAGGTAGAAAGGACAAAGGGAAGAAGCCTGCGGGCCTGCGTGGCAAGCGGCAAGTGGCGCAAAGGTTAGGTCTTTTTGACTCTGAAACCCCAGGACGCCGGTTCCGAGGCTTGGGCCCATAAGCAGGCCTGAGACACAAGGGGGGCGCTCGTGTGTGCTAGGGCACCTGGTGTGCCCATATCCTGCCGGTGTGTCCCTTTTAACTCTTCTCGATCTCTCCCTTTCTTCTCTCCTAGTTAAATAAGTAAAATACTTGGGCCATCCCCCCTTGTGTGGGGGTGGGGGTGGGCGATGAAAACGTGCTCCACACCGGTTCTCTGGAGAGGCAGCGCCTCCTTGGCCAGCACCTGTTCTGTGTACTTCGCAATTTGATTCTGATACGAAGGTAAGCAGATCAATTCCTATTCAAGACAAGTCAAGAAGGAATTCAAGGACCCTATGGGAGTGGCATTCAACACACAAGCAAGAGTCCTAGCGCCTCTGTCATTGGGTGGTAAGAAAACCAGCGCTCACTGACAAGTCCCGGAGTTGCCAGGCTCTCTCTCAAGAAACCCTGCACCAGCACCCCTGCACGTTTCAGAAGAAGTGGACCCCTCATCATCACCAGTGACAAGGGTAAGTGAGCAGTCCACGGAAGTGGGACTGAGACGTTCTCGACGGTTTTCTCATGTCTGTATTTGTTAGATGTCAGGCAGGCTCTCGTGCTCCATCAGCTGGCTTGGTGCTCGGGGAGGCCCTCCGCCTCCAGGCCAATTAACGGAGACTTTCTGGAGCTGTCTCCTTGCCAGAGAAACACAGCCTCCGCGCCCTGCTCCCCTCGCATTTCAGACAGCCCCATGACAGTAGGGCTCACCAATTGTAAGTGAGGGGCTGAACCCGCAGAAATTGCTCAATTGAACAAGAGCGACTGCGGCTGGCCCATGGCCCTGCGTCGGCCATCTTTGTGAATGATGTCAATCTGACCGTTTCTCTGAAGAGAGCCGATTCTCTAACCTAGGGTGATAGCATTCGCTCTCACCCTAGGTTAGATAATCGGGAGCTTTTTGGACAAAAGAGAAGGCCTCGAAGATGCAGGGACACTCTGCGTGCTAGGGAAAGGGGGCCCCCCTGACACCCACGGGACTCAAGTGGTCCCATCCGCATGGGACACGCAGAGCTTCCAGGTGGAAGAGAGAAGCTACCAGTGAGCTCCTGCGGCCCTGTCTAGCGGGAGCACCGACGTGTGTTTGCGGCAGCAGGCCACACGGAGTCTCTCGAAAATGTGAGCCACGTCAAACCCATCCTCAGGAATCCATATGCTTTTCACCTTAGAGGCCCAGGGCAAAATTGCTGAAGCCAGGCCCGAAAGAATTAGGAGCGTCGCGGTCCATTAGTGTATTCTGAGGGTTTTGGTACCCCCACTCACAGGCTCTGAGAACCTCCTGCTCCGACAATGCCTGCAGGTGGCAATGAAGGACCAGAGAAGGCTACAGGCATTGGATCATCTCACGGAGTGCCCCTCCTCTTTTGAGTCACGCCTCAGACTATCAAGGGCAATACGCTGAGTACATGACACCACGGTCCTCTGTGAGCACAGTTAGGATTTGTTGTGGCCTTGCATGCTCCTCAATCATGAGCAACTCCCAGGTGATCTGGCAAGAAAAGAGCAGGCAGGACTCTACTGATATGTGACATTGTACACGACCAGTACACAACAGTGCCTCCAGTGCTCCAAGCAGGTTCCTTGGGTCTTGGCACTGGAATGATCTCTCTGACTTGCCAGAAAATGATAGCAATGTCCTTTGGGGTCCAAATGGGAAGTCCACGTTCGTAGTTCTTTCTAAGATTATCCCCGTTGCAGGACAAATATTTAGGGCCATGTGTCACCATTGAGACCTCTTGCATAGTTTTCATTTCATCTCTGAAATTCAGAGGTCACAGCAGTTGAGTATCATAAACACAGGGGGCTGATGAAGTCATCGGCAGTCACCTATAGTGTCAGCAGAGATAAGAGGATAAACATAGAAAAAAAAAAAAAAGAGGATGAACATGACATTGCAGCCAGCCTGAGGGCTACGTGCTGAATCGCAGGACACCTGCTGGTAGAATTCCAAGCCCACCTGGAGGTAGAAAGGGACAAAGGGATAGAACGCGCCGGGCTGCGTGGGCAAGCGGCAAGTGGGCAAAGGTTAGGTCTTTTGACTCTGAAAACCCGAGGACGCCGGGTTCGAGCCTTGGGCCATAAGCAGGCCTGAGACACAAGGGGGCGCTCGTGTGTGCTAGGGCAGCCTGGTGTGCCCATATCCTGCCGTGTGTCCCTTTTAACTCTTCTCGATCTCTCCTTTCCTCTCTCCTAGTTAAATAAGTAAAATACTTGGCCACCCCCCTTGTGTGGGGGTGGGGGGGGCGATGAAAACGTGCTCCACACCGGTTTCTGGAGAGGCAGCGCCTCCTTGGCCAGCACCTGTTCTGTGTACTTCGCAATTTGATTCTGATAGAAGGTAAGCAGATCAATTCCTATTCAAGACAAGTCAAGAAGGAATTCAAGGACCTATGGGAGTGGCATTCAACACACAAGCAAGAGTCCTAGCGCCTCTGTCATTGGGTGGAAAGAAAACAGCGCTCCTCTACAAGTCCCGGAGTTGCCAGGCTCTCTCTCAAGAAAACCTGCACCCAGCACCCCTGCACGTTTCAGAAGAAGTGACCCCATCATCATCACCAGTGGATCAAGGGTAAGTGAGCAGTCCACGGAAGTGGACTGAGACGTTCTCGACGGTTTTCTCATGTCTGTATTTGTTAGATGTCAGGCAGGCTCTCGTGCTCCATCAGCTGGCTTGGTGCTCGGGGAGGCCCTCCGCCTCCAGCCAATTAACGGAGACTTTCTGGAGCTGTCTCCTTGCCAGAGAAACACAGCCTCCTGCGCCCTGCTCCCCTCGCATTTCAGACAGCCCCATGACAGTAGGCTCACCAATTGTAAGTGAGGGGCTGAACCCGCAGAAATTGCTCAATTTGAACAAGAGCGACTGCGGCTGGCCCATGGCCCTGCGTCGGCCATCTTTGTGAATGATGTCAATCTGACCGTTTCTCTTTGTCCAAAAAGCTCCCGATTCTCTAACCTAGGGTGAGAGCGAATGCTATCACCCTAGGTTAGAGAATCGGGAGCTTTTTGGACAAAGAGAAGGCCTCGAAGATGCAGGGACTCTCTGCGTGCGAGGGAAAGGGGGCCCCTGACACCCACGGGACTCAAGTGGTCCCATCCGCATGGGGACACGCAGAGCTTCCAGGTGAAGAGAGAAGCTACCAGTGAGTCCCTGAGGCCCTGTCTTGCGGGGAGCACCGACGTGTTTGTTTGAAGGCAGCAGGCAACACCAGGAGTCTCTCGAAAATGTGAGTCACGTCAAACCCATCCTCAGGAATCCATATGCTTTTCACCTTAGAGGCCCAGGGCAAAATTGCTGAAGCCAGGCCCGAAAGAATTAGGAGCGTCGCCGGTCCATTCGTGTATTCTGAGGGTTTGGGTACCCCCACGCACAGGCTCTGAGAACCCTCCTGCCCCGACAATGCATGCAGGTGGAATGAACGGACCAGAAGGCTAAGGATTGGATCATCACGGACGTGCCCCTCCTTCTTTGAGTCACGCCCACAGATATCAAGGGAAATACGCTGAGTACATGACACACGGTCCTCCTGTGAGCACAGTTAGGATTTGTTGTGCCTTGCATGCTCCTCACATCATGAGCAACTCCCAGGTGTGATATGGAAAGAAAAGAGCAGGCAGGACTCTACTGTATGCTGACATTGTACACGGACAGTACACAACAGTGCCTCCAGTGCTCCCAAGCAGGTTCTTGGGTCTGGCACTGGAATGATATCTTGACTTGCCAGAAAATGATAGCAATGTCTTTGGGTCAAATGGAAGTCACGTTCGTAGTTCTTTCTAAGATATCCCCGTTGCAGGACAAATATTTAGGGCCATGTGTCACCATTGAGACCTCTTGCATAGTTTTCATTTCATCTCTGAAATTCAGAGGTCACAGCAGTTGAGTATCATAAACACAGGGGGCTGGAAGTCATGGCAGTCACCTATAGTGTCAGCAGAGATAAGAGGATAAACATAGAAAAAAAAAAAAAAAGAGGATGAACATGACATTGCAGCCAGCCTGAGGCTACGTGCTGAATCGCAGGACACCTGCTGGTAGAATTCAAGCCCACCTGGAGTTAGAAAGGACAAAGGGAAGAAGCCGCGGGCTGCGTGGCAAGCGGCAAGTGGCGCAAAGGTTAGGTCTTTTGACTCTGAAACCCCATGGACGCCGGTTCGAGCCTTGGGCCATAAGCAGGCCTGAGACACAAGGGGGCGCTCGTGTGTGCTAGGGCACCTGGTGTGCCCATATCCTGCCGTGTGTCCTTTTAACTCTTCTCGATCTCTCCCTTTCTCTCTCCTAGTTAAATAAGTAAAATACTTGGCCACCCCCTTGTGTGGGGGTGGGGGGGGCGATGAAAACGTGCTCCACACAGTTTTCTGGAGAGGCAGCGCCTCCTTGGCCAGCACCTGTTCTGTGTACTTCGCAATTTGATTCTGATAGAAGGAAAGCAGATCAATTCCTATTCAAGACAAGTCAAGAAGGAATTCAAGGACCTATGGGAGTGGCATTCAACACACAAGCAAGAGTCCTAGCGCCTCTGTCATTGGGTGGAAAGAAACAAGCGCTCCTGACAAGGTCCCGGAGTTGCCAGGCTCTCTCTCAAGAAACCTGCACCAGCCACCCCTGACGTTTCAGAAGAAGTGACCCCTCATCATCACCAGTGACAAGGGTAAGTGAGCAGTCCACGGAAGTGGACTGAGACCGTTCTCGACGGTTTTCTCATGTCTGTATTTGTTAGATGTCAGGCAGGCTCTCGTGCTCCATCAGCTGGCTTGGTGCTCGGGGAGGCCCCTCCGCCTCCAGCCAATTAACGGAGACTTTCTGGAGCTGTCTCCTTGCAGAGAAACACAGCCTCCCGCGCCCTGCTCCCTCGCATTTCAGACAGCCCCATGACAGTAGGCTCACCAATTGTAAGTGAGGGGCTGAACCCGCAGAATTGCTCAATTTGAACAAGAGCGACTGCGGCTGGCCCCATGGCCCTGCGTCGGCCATCTTTGTGAATGATGTCAATCTGACCGTTTTCTCTGAAGAGAGCCGATTCTCTAACCTAGGGTGATAGCATTCGCTCTCACCCTAGGTTAGAGAATCGGGAGCTTTTTGGACAAAGAGAAGGCCTCGAAGATGCAGGGACTCTCTGCGTGCTAGGGAAAGGGGGCCCCTGACACCCACGGAACTCAAGTGGTCCCATCCGCATGGGACACGCAGAGCTTCCAGGTGAAGAGAGAAGCTACCAGTGAGTCCTGAGGCCCTGTCTAGCGGGAGCACCGACGTGTGTTTGAGGCAGCAGGCACACAGGAGTCTCTCGAAAATGTGAGTCACGTCAAACCCATCCTCAGGAATCCATATGCTTTTCACCTTAGAGGCCCAGGGCAAAATTGCTGAAGCCAGGCCCGAAAGAATTAGGAGCGTCGCGGTCCATTCGTGTATTCTGAGGGTTTGGGTACCCCCACGCACAGGCTCTGAGAACCATCCTGCCCCGACAATGCATGCAGGTGGAATGAAGGACCAGAAGGCTAAGGATTGGATCATCACGGACGTGCCCCTCCTTCTTTGAGTCACGCCCACAGATATCAAGGGAAATACGCTGAGTACATGACACACGGTCCTCTGTGAGCACAGTTAGGATTTGTTGTGGCCTTGCATGCTCCTCACATCATGAGCAACTCCCAGGTGATATGGAAAGAAAAGAGCAGGCAGGACTCTACTGTATGCTGACATTGTACACGACAGTACACAACAGTGCCTCCAGTGCTCCAAGCAGGTTCTTGGGGTCTGGCACTGGAATGATATCTTGACTTGCCAGAAAATGATAGCAATGTCTTTGGGTCAAATGGAAGTCACGTTCGTAGTTCTTTCTAAGATATCCCCGTTGCAGGACAAATATTTAGGGCCATGTGTCACCATTGAGACCTCTTGCATAGTTTTCATTTCATCTCTGAAATTCAGAGGTCACAGCAGTTGAGTATCATAAACACAGGGGGCTGGAAGTCATGGCAGTCACCTATAGTGTCAGCAGAGATAAGAGGATAAACATAGAAAAAAAAAAAAAAAGAGGATGAACATGACATTGCAGCCAGCCTGAGGCTACGTGCTGAATCGCAGGACACCTGCTGGTAGAATTCAAGCCCACCTGGAGAGAGAAAGGGACAAAGGGAAGAAGCCGCGGGCGCGTGGCAAGCGGCAAGTGGCGCAAAGGTTAGGTCTTTTGACTCTGTAACCCAGGACGCCGGTTCGAAGCCTTGGGCCATAAGCAGGCCTGAGACACAAGGGGAGCGCTCGTGGGTGCTAGGGCACCTGGTGTGCCCATATCCTGCCCGTGTGGTCCTTTTTAACTCTTCTCGATCTCTCCCTTTCTCTCTCCTAGTTAAATAAGTAAAATACTTGGCCACCCCCCCTTGTGTGGGGGTGGGGGGGGCGATGAAAACGTGCTCCACACCGGTTTCTGGAGAGGCAGCGCCTCCTTGGCCAGCACCTGTTCTGTGTACTTCGCAATTTGATTCTGATAGAAGGTAAGCAGATCAATTCCTATTCAAGACAAGTCAAGAAGGAATTCAAGGACCTATGGGAGTGGCATTCAACACACAAGCAAGAGTCCTAGCGCCTCTGTCATTGGATGGAAAGAAATCAGGGCTCCTGACAAGTCCCGGAGTTGCCAGGCTCTCTCTCAAGAAACCTGCACCAGCACCCCTGCACGTTTCAGAAGAAGTGACCCCTCATCATCACCAGTGACAAGGGTAAGTGAGCAGTCCACGGACGTGGACTGAGACGTTCTCGACGGTTTTCTCATGTCTGTATTTGTTAGATGTCAGGCAGGCTCTCGTGCTCCATCAGCTGGCTTGGTGCTCGGGGAGGCCCTCCGCCTCCAGCCAATTAACGGAGACTTTCTGGAGCTGTCTCCTTGCCAGAGAAACACAGCCTCCGCGCCCTGCTCCCTCGCATTTCAGACAGCCCCATGACAGTAGGCTCACCAATTGTAAGTGAGGGGCTGAACCCGCAGAAATTGCTCAATTTGAACAAGAGCGACTGCGGCTGGCCCATGGCCCATGCGTCGGCCATCTTTGTGAATGATGTCAATCTGACCGTTTTCTCTGAAGAGAGCCGATTCTCTAACCTAGGGTGATAGCATTCGCTCTCACCCCTAGGTTAGAGAATCGGGAGCTTTTTGGACAAAGAGAAGGCCTCGAAGATGCAGGGACTCTCTGCGTGCTAGGGAAAGGGGGCCCCTGACACCCACGGGACTCACGTGGTCCATCCGCATGGGACACGCAGAGCTTCCAGGTGAAGAGAGAAGCTACCAGTGAGTCCTGAGGCCCTGTCTAGCGGGAGCACCGCACGTGTGTTTGAGGCAGCAGGCACACAGGAGTCTCTCGAAAATGTGAGTCACGTCCAAACCCATCCTCAGGAATCCATATGCTTTTCACCTTAGAGGCCCAGGGCAAAATTGCTGAAGCCAGGCCCGAAAGAATTAGGAGCGTCGCGGTCCATTCGTGTATTCTGAGGGTTTGGGTACCCCCACGCACAGGCTCTGAGAACCATCCTGCCCCGGACAATGCATGCAGGTGGAATGAAGGACCAGATAGGCTAAGGATTGGATCATCACGGACGTGCCCCTCCTTCTTTGAGTCACGCCCACAGATATCAAGGGAAATACGCTGAGTACATGACACACGGTCCTCTGTGAGCACAGTTAGGATTTGTTGTGGCCTTGCATGCTCCTCACATCATGAGCAACTCCCAGGTGATATGGAAAGAAAAGAGCAGGCAGGACTCTACTGTATGCTGACATTGTACACGACAGTACAAAACTGTGCCTCCAGTGCTCCAAGCAGGTTCTTGGGTCTGGCACTGGAATGATATCTTGACTTGCCAGAAAATGATAGCAATGTCTTTGGGTCAAATGGAAGTCACGTTCGTAGTTCTTTCTATGATATCCACGTTGCAGGACAAATATTTAGGGCCATGTGTCACCATTGAGACCTCTTGCATAGTTTTCATTTCATCTCTGAAATTCAGAGGTCACAGCAGTTGAGTATCATAAACACAGGGGGCTGGAAGTCATGGCAGTCACCTATAGTGTCAGCAGAGATAAGAGGATAAACATAGAAAAAAAAAAAAAAATAGGATGAACATGACATTGCAGCCAGCCTGAGGCTACGTGCTGAATCGCAGGACACCTGCTGGTAGAATTCAAGCCCACCTGGAGGTAGAAAGGACAAAGGGAAGAAGCACGCGGGCTGCGTGGCAAGCGGCAAGTGGCGCAAAGGTTAGGTCTTTTGACTCTGAAACCCCAGGACGCCGGTTCGAGCCTGGGCCATAAGCCAGGCCTGAGACACAAGGGGGCGCTCGTGTGTGCTAGGGCACTGGTGTGCCCATATCCTGCCGTGTGTCCTTTTAACTCTTCTCGATCTCTCCCTTTCTCTCTCCTAGTTAAATAAGTACAATACTTGGCCACCCCCCCTTGTGTGGGGGTGGGGGGGGGCGATGAAACCGTTGCTCCACACCGGTTTCTGGAGAGGCAGCGCCTCCTTGGCCAGCACCTGTTTCTGTGTACTTCGCAATTTGATTTCTGATAGAAGGTAAGCAGATCAATTCCTATTCAAGACAAGTCAAGAAGGAATTCAAGGACCTATGGGAGTGGCATTCAACACACAAGCAAGAGTCCTAGCGCCTCTGTCATTGGGTGGAAAGAAAACAGCGCTCCTGACAAGTCCCGGAGTTGCCAGGCTCTCTCTATCAAGAAACCTGCACCAGCACCCCTGCACGTTTCAGAAGAAGTGACCCCTCATCATCACCAGTGACAAGGGTAAGTGAGCAGTCCACGGAAGTGGACTGAGACGTTCTCGACGGTTTTCTCATGTCTGTATTTGTTAGATGGCAGGCAGGCTCTCGTGCTCCATCAGCTGGCTTGGTGCTCGGGGAGGCGCCTCCGCCTCCAGCCAATTAACGGAGACTTTCTGGAGCTGTCTCCTTGCCAGAGAAACACAGCCTCCGCGCCCTGCTCCCCTCGCATTTCAGACAGCCCCATGACAGTAGGCTCACCAATTGTAAGTGAGGGCTGAACCCGCAGAAATTGCTCAATTTGAACAAGAGCGACTGCGGCTGGCCCATGGCCCTGCGTCGGCCATCTTTGTGAATGATTGTCAATCTGTCCGTTTCTCTGAAGAGAGCCGATTCTCTAACCTAGGGTGATAGCATTCGCTCTCACCCTAGGGTTAGAGAATCGGAGCTTTTTGGACAAAGAGAAGGCCTCGAAGATTCAGGGACTCTCTGCCGTGCTAGGGAAAGGGGGCCCCTGACACCCACGGGACTCAAGTGGTCCCATCCGCATGGGACACGCAGAGCTTCCAGGTGAAGAGAGAAGCTACCAGTGAGTCCTGAGGCCCTGTCTAGCGGGAGCACCGACGTGTGTTTGAGGCAGCAGGCACACAGGAGTCTCTCGAAAATGTGAGTCACGTCAAACCCATCCTCAGGAATCCATATGCTTTTCACCTTAGAGGCCCAGGGCAAAATTGCTGAAGCCAGGCCCCGAAAGAATTAGGAGCGTCGCGGTCCATTCGTGTATTCTGAGGGTTTGGGTACCCCCACGCACAGGCTCTGAGAACCATCCTGCCCCGACAATGCATGCAGGTGGAATGAAGGACCAGAAGGCTAAGGATTGGATCATCACGGACGTGCCCCTCCTTCCCTTGATTCACGCCCACAGATATCAAGGGAAATACGCTGAGTACATGACACACGGTCCTCTGTGAGCACAGTTAGGATTTGTTGTGGCTTGCATGCTCCTCACATCATGAGCAACTCCAGGTGATATGGAAAGAAAAGAGCAGGCAGGACTCTACTGTATGCTGACATTGTACACGACAGTACACAACAGTGCCTCCAGTGCTCCAAGCAGGTTCTTGGGTCTGGCAACTGGAATGATATCTTGACTTGCCAGAAAATGATAGCAATGTCTTTTGGGTCAAATGGAAGTCACGTTCGTAGTTCTTTCTAAGATATCCCCGTTGCAGGACAAATATTTTAGGGCCATGTGTCACCATTGAGACCTCTTGCATAGTTTTCATTTCATCTCTGAAATTCAGAGGTCCACAGCAGTTGAGTATCATAAACACAGGGGACTGGAAGTCATGGCAGTCACCTATAGTGTCAGCAGAGATAAGAGGATAAACATAGAAAAAAAAAAAAAGAGGATGAACATGACATTGCAGCCAGCCCTGAGGCTACGTGCTGAATCGCAGGGACACCTGCTGGTAGAATTCAAGCCCACCTGGACGGTAGAAAGGACAAAGGGAAGAAGCCGCGGGCTGCGTGGCAAGCGGCAAGTGGCGCAAAGGTTAGGTCTTTTGACTCTGAAACCCAGGACGCGCGGTTCGACGCCTTGGGCCATAAGCAGGCCTGAGACCACAAGGGGGCGCCTCGTGTGTGCTAGGGCACCTGGTGTGCCCATATCCTGCCGTGTGTCCTTTTAACTCTTCTCGATCCTCTCCCTTTCTCTCTCCTAGTTAAATAAGTAAAATACTTGGCCACCCCCCTTGTGTGGGGGTGGGGGGGGGCGATGAAAAACGTGCTCCAACCGGTTTCTGGAGAGGCAGCGCCTCCTTGGCCAGCACCTGTTCTGTGTACTTCGCAATTTGATTCTGATAGAAGGTAAGCAGATCAATTCCTATCAAGACAAGTCAAGAAGGAATTCAAGGACCTATGGGAGTGGCATTCAACACACAAGCAAGAGTCCTAGCGCCTCTGTCATTGGGTGGAAAGAAACAGCGCTCCTGACAAGTCCCGGAGTTGCCAGGCTCTCTCTCAAGAAACCTGCACCAGCACCCCTGCACGTTTCAGAAGAAGTGACCCCTCATCACTCACCAGTGACAAGGGTAAGTGAGCAGTCCACGGAAGTGGACTGAGACGTTCTCGACGGTATTTCCTCATGTCTGTATTTGTTAGATGTCAGGCAGGCTCTCGTGCTCCATCAGCTGGCTTGGTGCTCGGGGAGGCCCTCCTCCTCCAGCCAATTAACGGAGACTTTCTGGAGCTGTCTCCTTGCCAGAGAAACACAGCCTCCGCGCCCTGCTCCCTCGCATTTCAGACAGCCCCATGACAGTAGGCTCACCAATAGTAAGTGAGGGGCTGAACCCGCAGAAATTGCTAAATTTGAACAAGAGCGACAGCGGCTGGCCCCATGGCCCTCTGCGTCGGCCATCTTTGTGGAATGATGTCAATCTGACCGTTTCTCTGAAGAGAAGCCGATTCTCTAACCTAGGGTGATAGCCTTCGCTCTCACCCTAGGTTAGAGAATCGGGAGCTTTTTGGACAAAGAGAAGGCCTCGAAGATGCAGGGACTCTCTGCGTGCTAGGGAAAAGGGGGGCCCTGACACCCACGGGACTCCAAGTGGTCCCATCCGCATGGGACACGCAGAGCTTCCAGGTGAAGAGAGAAGCTACCAGTGAGTCCTGAGGCCCCTGTCTAGCGGGAGCACCGACGTGTGTTTTGAGGGCAGCAGGCACACAGGAGTCTCTCGAAAATGTGAGTCACGTCAAACCCATCCTCAGGAATCCATATGCTTTCTCACCTTAGAGGCCCAGGGCAAAATTCGCTGAAGCCCAGGCCCGAAAGAATTAGGAGCGTGCCGCGGTCCATTCGTGTATTCTGAGGGTTTGGGTACCCCCACGCACAGGCTCTGAGAACCATCCTGCCCCGACAACTGCATGCAGGTTGGAATGAAGGACCAGAAGGCTAAGGATTTGGATCATCACGGACGTGCCCCTCCTTCTTTGAGTCACGCCCACAGATATCAAGGGAAATACGCTGAGTACATGACACACGGTCCTCTGTGAGCACAGTTAGGATTTGTTGTGGCCTTGCATGCTCCTCACATCATGAGCAACTCCCAGGTGATATGGAAGAGAAAAGAGCAGGCTGGACTCTACTGTATGCTGACATTGTACACGACAGTACACAACAGTGCCTCCAGTGCTCCAAAGCAGGTTCTTGGGTCTGGCACTGAATGATATCTTGACTTGCCAGAAAATGATAGCAATGTCTTTGGGTCAAATGGAAGTCACGTTCGTAGTTCTTTCTAAGATATCCCCGTTGCAGGACAAATATTTAGGGCCATGTGTCACCATTGAGACCTCTTGCATAGTTTTCATTTCATCTCTGAAATTCAGAGGTCACAGCAGTTGAGTATCATAAACACAGGGGGCTGGAAGTCATGGCAGTCACCTATAGTGTCAGCAGAGATAAGAGGATAAACATAGAAAAAAAAAAAAAAGAGCATGAACATGACATTGCAGCCAGCCTGAGCTACGTGCTGAATCGCAGGACACCTGCTGGTAGAATTCAAGCCCACCTGGAGGTAGAAAAGGACAAAGGGAAGAAGCCGCGGGCCTGCGTTGGCAAGCGGCAAGTGGCGCAAAGGTTAGGTCTTTTGACTCTGAAACCCCAGGACGCCGGTTCGAGCCTTGGGCCATAAGCAGGCCCTGAGACACAAGGGGGCGCTCGTGTGTGCTAGGGCACCTGGTGTGCCCATATCCCTGCCGTGTGTCCCTTTTAACTCCTTCTCGATCTCTCCCCCCCCTTTCTCTCTCCCTAGGTTAAATAAGTAAAATACTTGGCCACCCCCCTTGTGTGGGGGTGGGGGGTGGCGATGAACAACGTTGCCTCCACACCGGTTTCTGGAGAGGCAAGCGCCTCCTGGCCAGCAACCTGTTCTGTGTACTTCGCAATTGATTCTGATAGAAGGTAAGCAGATCAATTCCTATTCAAGACAAGTCAAGAAGAATTCAAGGACCTATGGGAGTGGCATTTCAACACACAAGCAAGAGTCCTAGCGCCTCTGTCATTGTTTGGAAAGAAAACAGCGCTCCTGACAAGTCCCGGAGTTGCCAGGCTCTCTCTCAAGAAACCTGCACCAGCACCCCTACACGTTTCAGAAGAAGTGACCCCTCATCATCACCAGTGACAAGGGTAAGTGAGCAGGTCCACGGAAGTGGACTGAGACGTTCTCGACGGTTTTCTCATGTCTGTATTTGTTCAGATGTCAGGCAGGCTCTCGTGCTCCATCAGCTGGCCTTGGTGCTCGGGGGAGGCCCTCCGCCTCCAGCCAATTAACCGGAGACTTTCTGGAGCTGTCTCCTTGCCAGAGAAACACAGCCTACCGCGCCCTGCTCCCTCGCATTTCAGACCAGCCCCATGACAGTAGGCTCACCAATTGTAAGTGAGGGGCTGAACCCGCAGAAATTGCTCAATTTGAACAGAGCGACTGCGGGCTGGCCCATGGCCCTGCGTCGGCCATCTTTGTGAATGATGTCAATCTGACCGTTTCTCTGAAGAGAGCCGATTCTCTAACCTTCTAATTCGCTCTCACCCTAGGTTAGAGAATCGGGAGCTTTTTGGACAAAGAGAAGGCCTCGAAGATGCAGGGACTCTCTGCGTGCTAGGGAAAGGGGGCCCCTGACACCCACGGGACTCAAGTGGTCCCATCCGCATGGGGACACGCAGAGCTTCCAGGTGAAGAGAGAAGTACCAGGGAGTCCTGAGCCCTTGTCTAGCGGGAAGCACCGACGTGTGTTTGAGGCAGCAGGCACACAGGAGTCTCTCGAAAATGTGAGTCACGTCAAACCCATCCTCAGGAATCCATATGCCCTTTTACCTTAGAGGCCCAGGGCAAAATTGCTGAAGCCAGGCCCGAAAGATTAGGAGCGTCGCGGGTCCATTCGTGTATTTCTGAGGGTTTGGGTACCCTCCACGCAAGGCTCTGAGAAACCATCCTGCCCCGACAATGCATGCAGGTGGAATGAAGGACCAGAAGGCTAAGGATTGGATCATCACGGACGTGGCCCCTCCTTCTTTGAGTCACGCCCCAGATATCAAGGGAAATACGCTGAGTACATGACACACGGTCCTCTGTGAGCACAGTTAGGATTTGTATGTGGCCTTGCATGCTCCTCACATCAGTGAGCAACTCCCAGGTGATATGGAAAGACAAAGAGCAGGCAGGACTCTACTGTATGCTGACATTGTACACGACAAGTACACAACAGTGCCTCCAGTGCTCCAAGCAGGTTCTTGGGTCTGGCAACTGGAATGATATCTTGACTTGCCAGAAAATGATAGCAATGTCTTTGGGTCAAATGGAAGTCATCGTTCGTAAGTTCTTTCTAAGATATCCCCGTTGCAGGACAAATATTTCGTGGCACTGTGTCACCATTGAGACCTTCATTGCATAGTTTTCATTTCATCTCTGAAATTCAGAGGTCACAGCAGTTGAGTATCATAACACAGGGGGCTGGAAGTCATGGCAGTCACCTATAGTGTCAGCAGAGATAAGAGGATAAACATAGAAAAAAAAAAAAAAGAGGATGAACATGACATTGCAGCCAGCCTGAGGCTACGTGCTGAATCGCAGGACCCCTGCTGGTAGAATTCAAGCCCACCTGGAGGTAGAAAGGACAAAGGGAAGAAGCCGCGGGCTGCGTGGCAAGCGGCAAGTGGCGCAAAGGTTAGGTCTTTTGACTCTGAAACCCCAGGACGCCGGTTCGAGCCTTGGGCCTATAAAGCATGCTGAGACACAAGGGGGCGCTCGTGTGTGCTAGGGCACCTGGTGTGCCCATATCCTGCCGTGTGTCCTTTTAACTCTTCTCGATCTCTCCCTTTCTCTCTCCTAGTTAAATAAGTAAAATACTTGGCCACCCCCCCTTGTGTGGGGGTGGGGGGGGCGATGAAAACGTGCTCCACACCGGTTTCTGGAGAGCAGCGCCTCCTTGGCCAGCACCTGTTCTGTGTACTTCGCAATTTGATTCTGATAGAAGGTAAGCAGATCAATTCCTATTCAAGACAAGTCAAGAAGGAATTCAAGGACCTATGGGAGTGGCATTCAACTCACAAGCAAGAGTCCTAGCGCCTACTGTCATTGGGTGGAAAGAAAAACCAGCGGCTCCTGACCAAGTCCCGGAGTTGCCAGGCTCTCTTCTCAAGAAACCCTGCACCAGCACCCCTGCACGTTTCAGAAGAAGTGACCCCTCATCATCACCAGTGACAAAGGGTAAGTGAGCAGTCCACGGAAGGGGACTGAGACGTTCTCGACGGTTTTCCTCATGTCTGTATTTGTCTAGATGTAGGCAGGCTCTCGTGCTCCATCAGCTGGCTTGGTGCTCCGGGAGGCCCTCCCGCCTCCAGCCTAATAACGGAGACCTTTCTGGAGCTGTCTCCTCTGCCAGAGAAAACACAGCCTCCGCGCCCTGCTCCCTCGCATTTCAGACAGCCCCCCATGACAGTAGGCTCACCAATTGTAAGTGAGGGGCTGAACCCGCAGAAATTGCTCAATTTGAACAAGAGCGACTGCGGCTGGCCCAATGGCCCTGCGTCGGCCATCTTTGTGAATGATGTCAATCTGACGTTTCTCTGAAGAGAGCCGACTTCTCCTAACCTAGGGTGATACGCCTTCGCTGCTCACCCTAGGTTATGCGAATCGGGGAGCATTTTTGGACAAAGAGAAGGCTCGAAGATGCAGGGAACCTCTGTACGTGCATAGGGGAAAACGGATGGCCCCTGACACCAACGGGGATCAAGTAGGTCCCATCCGCCATGGGACACGCAAGAGCTACCAGGTGAAGAGAAGAAGACTACCAGTGACGTCCCTGAGGCACTGTCTCGCGGGGAGCACGACGTTGTGTTTGATGGCCAGCAGGCACACAGGAGTCTCTCGAAAACTGTGAGTCGCGTCAAACCCATCCTCAGGAATCATATGCTTTTCCCTTAGAGGCCCAGGTCGTGCAAACTTGCTGAAGGCCAGGCCCGAAAAGAATTAGGAGCCGTCGCGGGTCCATTCGTGTATTCTGAGGGTTTGGGTACCCCCACGCACAGGCTCTGAGAACCATCCTGCCACCCGACAATGCTATGCAGGTGGTAATGAAGGACCAGAAGGCTAAGGAATGAGATCATCACGGACGTTGCCCTCTCTTTGAGTCACGCCCACAGATATCAAGGGAAATACGCTGAGTACATGACACAACTGGTCCTCTGTGTAGGCACCAGTCTAGGATTTGTTGTCGGCCTTGCATGCGGCTCACATCTATGAGCAAACTCCCAGGTGATATGGACAAGAAAGAGCAGGCAGGACTCTACTGTATGCTGACATAGTACACGACCAGTACACAACAGTGCCTCCACGTGCTCCAAGCGGTTCTTGGGTCTGGCACTGAATGATATCTTGAACATTGCCCAGAAATGATAGCAATGTCTTTGCGGTCAAATGGAAGTCACGTTCGTAGTACCTTTCTAAGATACTCCCCGTTGCCAGCGACAAACTATTTAGGGCCTTGGTTGTCACATTGAGACCTCTTGCATAGTTGTTCTCATTCATCTCTGAAATTCAGAGGTCACAGCCAGTTGAGCTATCATACAACACGGTGGGCTGGAAGTCATGGCTCAGTCACCTATAGTGTCAGCAGAGATAAGAGGATAAAACATAGAAAACAAAAAGAAAAAGAGGATGAACATGACATTGCAGCCAGCCTGAGGCTACGTGCTGAATCCGCAGGACACCTGCTGGTAGAATTCAAGCCACCTGGAGGTAGAAAGGGACAAAGGGAAGAAGCGCGGCGGCTGCGTGGCAAGCGGCAAGTGGCGCAAAGGTTAGGTCTTTTGACTCTGAAACCCAGGACGCCGGTTCGAGCCTTGGGCCATAAGCAGGCCTGAGACACAAGGGGGCGCTCGTGTGTGCTTAGTGCACCTGGGGTGTGCCCATATATCGCTGCCGTGTGTTCCTTTTAACTCTTCTCGATCTCTCCCTTTCTCCTCTCCTAGGTTAAATAAGGTAAAATACTTGGCCACCCCCCCCCTTGTGTGGGGGTGGGGGGGGCGATGAAAACGTGCTCCACACCGGTTTCTGGAGAGGCAGCGCCTCCTTGGCCAGCACCTGTTCTGTGTACTTCGCAATTTGATTCTGATAGAAGGTAAGCAGATCAATTCCTATTCACGCACAAGTCAAGAAGGAATTCAAGGACCTATGGGAAGTGGCCATTCCAACACACAAGCAAGAGTCCCTAGCGCCTCTGTCATTGGGGTGGAAAGAAAACAGCGCTCCTGACAAGTCCCGGAGTTGCCAGGCTCTCTCTCAAGAAACCTGCACCAGCCACCCCTGCACGTTTCAGAAGAAGTGACCCCTCATCATCACCAGTGACAAGGGTAAGTGAGCAGTCCACGGAGTGGGACTGAGACGTTCTCGACGGTTTTTCTCATGTCTGTATTTGTTAGATGTCAGGCAGGCTCTCGTGCTCCATCAGCTGGCTTGGTGCTCGGGGAGGCCCTCCCCGCCCGCCTCCAGCCCAATTAACGGGAGACTTTCTGGAGCTGTCTCCTTGCCAGAGAAACACAGCCTCCGCGCCCTGCTCCCTCGAATTTCAGACAGCCACTTGACAGTAGGCTCACCAATTGTAAGTGAGGGGCTGAACCCGCAGAAATTGCTCAATTTGAAACAAGAGCGACTGCGGCTGGCCCCATGGCCCTCCTGCGTCGGCCATCTTTTGTGAATGATGTCAATCTGACCGTTTCTCTGAAGAGAGCCGATTCTCTAACCTAGGGTGATAGCATTCGCTCCTCCACCCTAGGTTAGAGAATCGGGAGCTTTTTAGGGACAAAGAGAAGGCCTCGAAGATGCAGGGACTCTCTGCGTGCTAGGGAAGGGGGCCCCTGACACCCCACGGGACTCAAGTGCGCTCCCATCCGCATGGGACAACGCAGAGCTTCCAGGTGAAGAGAGAAGCTACCAGTGAGTCTGAGGCCCCTGTATTGCGGGTAGCACCGACGTGTGTTTGAGCGCAGCAGGCACACAGGAGTCTCTCGAAAATGTGAGTCACGTCCAAACCCATCCTCAGGAATCCATACTGCTTTTCACCTTAGAGGCCCAGGGCAAAATTGCTGAAGCAGGCCCCCGAAAGGAATTAGGAGCGTCGCAGGTCCATTCGTGTTTCTGAGGGTTTGGGTACCCCCACGCACAGGCTCTGAGAACCCATCCTGCCCCGACAATGCATGCAGGTGGAATGACAGGACCAGAAGGCTACGAGATTGGATCATCACGGACGTGCCGCCTCCCCCCCTTCTTTGCGTCACGCCCACAGATATCAAGGAAATACGCTGAGTACATGACCACACGGTCCTCTGTGAGCACCAGTCTAGGATTTGTTGTGGCCTTGCATGCTCCTCACATCATGAGCAACACTCCCAGGTGATATGGAAAGAAAGAAGAGCAGGCAGGACTTCTACTGTATGCTGACATTGTACACGACAGTACACAACAGTGCCCTCCAGTGCTCCCAGCAGGTTCTTGGGTCTGGCACTGGAATGATATCTTGACTTGCCCAGAAAATGATAGCAATGTCTTTGGGCTCAAATGGAAGTCACGTTCGTATGTTCTTTCTAAGATATCCCCGTTGCAGGACAAATATTTAGGGCCATGTGTCACCATTGAGACCCCTTGCATAGTTTTCATTTCATCTCTGAAATTCAGAGGTCACAGCAGTTGAGTATCATAAACACAGGGGGCTGGAAGTCATGGCAGTCACCTATAGTGTCAGCAGAGATAAGAGGATAAACATAGAAAAAAAAAAAAAAAAGAGGATGAACATGACATTGCAGCCAGCCTGAGGCTACGTGCTGAATCGCAGGACACCTGCTGGTAGAATTCAAGCCCACCTGGAGGTAGAAAGGACAAAGGGAAGAAGCCGCGGGCTGCGTGGCAAGCGGCAAGTGGCGCAAAGGTTAGGTCTTTTGACTCTGAAACCCCAGGGACGCCGGTTCGATCCTGGGCCTATAAGCAGGCCTGAGACACAAGGGGGCGGTCTCGTGTGTGTAGCTGGGCACCTGGTGTGCCCAATATCCTTGCCGTTTGTGTCCTTTTAACTCTTCTCTATACCTCTCCCTTTCTCTCTCCTAGTTTAAAATAAAGTAAAATATCTTGGCCACCCCCCATGTGTTGGGGGTGGGCTGTGGGCAATGAAAACGTGCTCCACAACCGGCTTTCTTCTGGAGAGGCAGCGCCCTCCTTGGCCAGCACCCTGTTCTGTGTACTTCGCAATTTGATTCTTGATAGTAAGGTAAGCAGACTCATATTCCTATCAAGACAAGTCAAAGAACGGGAATTCAAGGACCTCTGGGGAGTGCTAATGGCAAGAGATTCAAAACCACAAGCAGTAGTCCTAGCGACACTTGTCATTGGGTGATGGAAAGAAAACAGCGCTCCATACAAGTCCGAGTGCCAGGCTCTCTCTCAAGAAACCTGCACCAGCACCCCAGGCACGTTTTCAGAAGAACGTGACCCACTCATCATCACAGTAGACAAGGGTAATGTGGAGCAGTCCACGGAAGTGTGGCACTTTGAGACGTTTCCCTCGACGGTTTTCTCATGTCTGTATTTGTTAGACTGTCAGGCAGGCTCTAGTGCTCCATCTAGCAGGCTTTGGTGCTCGCTGGGGAGAGCCCTCCGCCTCCAGCCAAATAACGGAGACTTTTTCTGGAGCTGTCTCCTTGCCAGAGAAACAACAGCCTCCGCGCCCTCTGCCTCTCTCGCCATTTCAGACAGCCCCAATGACAGTAAGCGCTCAACCAATTGGTATGTGACGGGGTCTGAACCCGCAAGACATTAGCTCAATCTTGAACAAGAGCGCGACTGCGGCTGGCCCATGGCCCTGCGTCGGCCATCTTTGTTGGCGAATGGATGTCAATTCTGACCGTTTCTCTGAAGAGAGGCCGATTCTCTAACCTAGGGGATGATAGCCTTTCGCTCTCACCCCTAGGTACGAGAATCGGGAGCTTTTTGGACAAAGAGAAGGCCTCGAAGATGCAGGGACTCTCTTGCGTGCTAGGGAAAGGTGGCCCCTGAACACCCACGGGACTCAAGTGGTCCCATCCGCATGGGACACGCAGAGCTTCCAGGTGAAGAGAGAAGCTACCCAGTGAGTCCTGAGGCCCTGTCTAGCGGGAGCACCGACGTGTGTTTGATGGCAGCAGGCACACAGGAGTCTCTCGAAAATGTGAGTCACGTCAAACCCATCCTCAGGAATCCATATGCTTTTCACCTCTAGAGGCCCAGGGCAAAATTGCTTGAAGCCAGGCCCGAAAGAATAGGAGCGTCGCGGTCCATTCGTGTATTCTGAGGGTTTGGGTACCCCCACGCACAGGCTCTGAGAACCATCCTGCCCCGACAATGCATGCAGGTGGAATGAAGGAACCAGAAGGCTAAGGATTGGATCATCACGGACGTGCCCATCCTTCTTTGAGTCACGCCCCAAGATTATCAAAGGGAAATACGCTGTAGTACAATGACACACGGTCCTCTGTGAGCACAGTTAGGATTTGTTTGTGGCCTTGCATGCTCCTCACATCATGAGCAACTCCCAGGTGATATGGAAAGAAAAGAGCAGGCAGGACTCTACTGTATGATGACATTGTACACGCCAGTACACAACAGTGCCTCCAGTGCTCCCAAGCAGGTTCTGGGTCTGGCACTGGAATGATATCTTGACTTGCCAGAAAATGATAGCAATGTCTTTGGGTCAAATGGAAGTCACGTTCGTAGTTCTTTCTAAGATATCCCCGTTGCAGGACAAATATTTAGGGCCATGTGTCACCATTGAGACCTCTTGCATAGTTTTCCATTTCATCTCTGAAATTCAGAGGTCACAGCAGTTGAGTATCATAAACACAGGGGGCTGGAAGTCATGGCAGTCACCTTTAGTGTCAGCAGAGATAAGAGGATAAACATAGAAAAAAAAAAAAAATACCCCGAGGATGAACATGACATTGCCAGCCAGCCTGAGGCTACGTGCTGAATCGCAGGACACCTGCTGGTAGAATTCCACGCCCACCTGGAGGTAGAAGGACAAAGGGAAAGAAGCCGCGGGTGCGTGGCAAGCGGCAAGTGGCGCAGAAGGTTAGGTCTTTTGACTCTGAAACCCAGGACGCCGTGTTCGAGCCTTGGGCCATAAGCAGGCCTGAGACACAAGGGGGCGCTCGTGTGTGCTAGGGCACCTGGTGTGCCCTATTCCCTGCCGTCGTGTCCTTTTAACTCTTCTCGATCTCTCCCTTTCTTCTCCTAGTTAAATAAGTAAAATACTTGGCCACCCCCTTGTGTGGGCTGCTCGGGTGGGGGCGATGAAAACGTGCCTCCACACCGGTTTCTGGAGAGGCAGCGCCTCCTTGGCCAGCACCTGTTCTGTGTACTTCGCAAATTGATTCTGATAGAAGAGTAAGCAGATCAATTCCTATTCAAGACAAGTCAAGAAGGAATTCAAGGACCTATGGGAGTGGCCTTCAACACACAAGCAAGAGTCCTAGCGCACTCTGTCATTGGGTGGAAAGAAAACAGCGCTCCTGACAAGTCCCCGGAGTTGCCAGGCTCTCTCTCAAGAAAACCTGCACCAGCACCCACCTGCACGTTTTCAGAAGAAGTGACCCCTCATCATCACCAGTGACCAAGGGTAAGTGAGCAGTCCACGGAAGTGGACTGAGACGTTCTCGACGGTTTTCTCATGTCTGTATTTGTTAGATGTCAGGCAGGCTCTCGTGCTCCATCAGCTGGCTTGGTGCTCGGGGAGGCCCCTCCGCCTCCAGCCAATTAACGGAGACTTTCTGGAGCTGTCTCCTTGCCAGAGAAACACAGCCCTCCGCGCCCTGCTCCCTCGCATTTCAGACAGCCCCATGACAGTAGGCTCTACCAATTGTAAGTGAGGGGCTGAACCCGCAGAAATTGCTCAATTTGAACAAGAGCGAGCTGCGGCTGGCCCATGGCCCTGCGTCGGCCATCTTTGTGAATGATGTCAATCTGACCGTTTCTCTGAAGAGAGCCGATTCTCTAACCTAGGGTGATAGCATTCGCTCTCACCGCTCTCACCCTAGGTTAGAGAATCGGGAGCTTTTTGGACAAAGAGAAGGCCTCGAAGATGCAGGGACTCTCTGCGTGCTAGGGAAAGGGGGCCCCTGACACCCACGGGACTCAAGTGGTCCCATCCGCATGGGACACGCAGAGCTTCCAGGTGAAGAGAGAAGCTACCAGTGAGTCCTGAGGCCCTGTCTTGGCGGGAGCACCGACGTGTGTTTGAGGCAGCAGGCAACAGGAGTCTCTCGAAAATGTGAGTCACGTCAAACCATCCTCAGGAATCCATATGCTTTTCCACCTTAGAGGCCCAGGGCAAAATTGCTGAAGCCAGGCCCGAAAGAATTAGGAGCGTCGCGGGTCCATTCGTGTATTCTGAGGGTTTGGGTACCCCCACGCACAGGCTCTGAGAAACCATCCTGCCCCGACAATGCATGCAGGTGGAAATGAAGGACCAGAAGGCTAAGGATTGGATCAACACGGACGTGCCCCTCCTTCTTTGAGTCACGTCCCACAGATATAAAGGGGAAATACGCTGAGTACAGTGACCACACGTGTCCTCTTGTGAGCACAGTTATAGGTTTTGTTGTGCCCTTGCATGCTACCTCACATCATGAGCAACACCTCAGTTGATATGGAAAGAAACGAGCAGGCACGGACTCTACTGTATGCTGACAATGTACACGACCAGTACACAATCAAGTGCCTCCTAGTGCTCCAAGCAGGTTCTTGGGTCTGGCACTGGAATGATATCTTGACCTTGCCAGAACATGATCGCATGTCTCTTGTGGACAAATGACGATCACGTTCGTAGTTGCCTTTCTAAGATATCCGTTGCAGGACCAACTAATTTAGGGCCATGTGTCACCATTGAGACCTCTTGCATAGTTCTTCCATTTCATCTCTGAAATTCAGAGGTCACAAGCCAGTTGAGTAATCACTAATCACAGGGGGCTGGTAAGTCATGGCAGTCACCTATAGTGTCAGCAGAGATAAGAGGAGATAAACATAGAAAAAAAAAAAAAGAGGTATGAACATGACACATTGCAGCCAGCCTGAGGCTACGTGCTGAATCGCAGGACACCTGCTTGGTAGAATTCAAGCCCACCTGGAGGTAGAAAGGACAAAGGGAAGAAGCACGCGGGGCTGCAGTGGCAAGCGGCAAGTGGCGCCAAAGGTTAGGTCTTTTGACTCTGAAACCCCAGGACGCCGGTTCGAGCCTTGGGCCATAAGCAGGCCTGAGACACAAAGGGGGCGCTCGTGTGTGCTAGGGCACCTGGTGTGCCCATATCCTGCCGTGTGTCCTTTTTAACTCTTCTCGATCTCTCCCTTTCTCTCTCCTAGTTAAATAAGTAAAATACTTGGCCACCCCCCTTGTGTGGGGGTGGGGCGGTGGGCGATGAAAACGGTGCTCCACACCGGTTTCTGGAGAGGCAGCGCCTCCTTGGCCAGCACCCTGTTCTGTGTACTTCGCAATTTGATTCTGATAGAAGGTAAGCAGATCAATTCCTATTCAAAGACAAGTCAAGAAGGAATTCAAGGACTATGGGAGTGGCATTCAACACACAAGCAAGAGTCCTAGCGCCTCTGTCATTGGGTGGAAAGATAAACAGCGCTCCTGACAAGTCCCGGAGTTGCCAGGCCTCTCTCATCAAGAAACCCTGCACCAGCACCCCTGCACGTTTCAGAAGAAGTGGACCCCATCATCATCACCAAGTGACAAGGGTAAGTGAGCAGTCCACGGAAGTGGACTGAGACGTTCTCGCCGCGGTTTTCTCATGTCTGTATTTGTTAGATGTCAGGCAGGCTCTCGTGCTCCATCAGCTGGCTTGGTGCTCGGGGGAGGCCCTCCCGCCTCCAGCCAAATTAAGGAGACTTTCTGGAGCTGTCTCCTTGCCAGAGAAACACAGCCTCCGCGCCCCTGCTCCCTCGCATTTCAGACAGGCCCCATGACAGTAGGCTCACCAATTGTAAGTGAGGGGCTGAACCCGCAGAAATTGCTCAATTTGAACAAGAGCGACTGCGGCTGGCCCATGGCCCCTGCGTACGGCCATCTTTGTGAATGATGTCAATCTGACCGTTTCTCTGAAGAGAGCCGATTCTCTAACCTAGGGTGATAGCATTCGCTCTCACCCTAGGTTAGAGAATCGGGAGCTTTTTGGACAAAGAGAAGGCCTCGAAGATGCAGGGGACTCTCTGCGTGCTAGGGAAAGGGGTGCCCCTGACACCCACGGGACTCAAGTGGTCCCCATCCGCATGGGACACGGCAGAGCTTCCAGGTGAAGAGAGAAGCTACCAGTGAGTCCTGAGGCCCCTGTCTTGCGGGGAGCACCGACGCTGTGTTTGAGGCAGCAGGCACACAGGAGTCTCTCGAAAATGTGAGTCACGTCAAAACCCATCCTCAGGAATCCATATGCTTTTCACCTTAGAGGCCAGGGCAAAATTGCTGAAGCCAGGCCCGAAAGAATTAGGAGCGTCGCGGTCCATTCGTGTATTCTGAGGGTTTGGGTACCCCCCACGCACAGGCCTCTGAGAACCATCCTGCCCCGACAATGCATGCAGGTGGAATGAAGGACCAGAAGGCTAGGATCTGGCTCATCCCGGACCGTGCCCCTCCTTACTTTGGCGTCACGGCCCCACACGAATCAACGGGAAATACGCCTGATTACATGACACTCGGTCCTCTGTGAGCAACAGTTAGGGATTTGTCTCCAGTGGCCTTGCAATGCTCCTACATCCTAAGGCAACTCCCAGGTGATATGGGAAAGAAAAGAGCAGGCAGGACTCTACTGTATGCTGACATTGTACACGACAGAGTACACAACAGTGCCTCCAGTGCTCCACAAGACGCAGGTTCTTGGGTCTGGACTGAATGATATCTTGAACTTGCCAGAAAATGATAGCAATGTCTTTTGGGATCAAATGAAGTCACGTTCTGTAGTTCTTTCTAAGATATCCCCGTGTTGCCGGACAGATATTTAGGGGCCACTGTGGTCACCAATGAGACCTCATTGCATAGTTTTTCATTTCATATCCTCTGAAATTCAGAATTGTCACAGCAGTTGAGTATCATAAACACAGGGGGCTGGAAGTCATGGCAGTCAACTTATCGTGTCAGCAGAGATAAGAGGATAAACATAGAAAAAAAAAAAAAAAGAGGATGAACATGACATTGCAGCCAGCCTGAGGCTACGTGCTGAACTCGCAGGACACCCTGCTGGTAGAATTCAAGCCACCTGGAGGTAGAAAGGACAAAGGGAAGAAGCCGCGGGCTGCGTGGCAAGCGGGCAAGTGGCGCCAAAAGGTTTAGGTCTTTTGACTCTGAAACCCCAGGACGCCGGTTCGAGCCTTGGGCCATAAGCAGGCCTGAGACACAAGGGGCCGCTCCGTAGTGTGCTAGGGCACCTGGTGTGCCCATATCCTGCCGGTGTGTACTTTTAACTCTTCTCGATCTCTCCCTTTTCTCTCTCCTAGGTTAAATAAGTAAAATACTTGGCACCCCCCTTGTGTGGGGGCTGTGGGGGGGGCGATGAAAACGTTGCTCCTCACCCGGTTTCTGGAGAGGCAGCGCCTCCTTGGCCAGCACCTGTTCTGTGTACTTCGCAATTTGATTCTGATAGAAGGTAAGCAGATCCAATTCCTATTCAAGACAAGTCAAGAAGAATTCAAGGACCTATGGGGAGTGGCATTCAACACACAAGCAAGAGTCTAGCGCCTCTGTCATTGGGTGGAAAGAAAACAGCGCTCCTGACAAGTCCCGGAGTTGCCAGGCTCTCTCTCAAGAAACCTGCACCAGCACCCTGCACGTTTCAGAAGAAGTGACCCCTCATATCCACCCAGTGACTAAGGAGTAAGTGAGCAGTCCACGGAAAGTGGACTGAGACGTTCTCGACGGTTTTCTCATGTCCTGTATTTGTTAGATGTCAGGCAGGCTCTCGTGCTCCATCAGTCTGGCTTGGTGCTCGGGGAGGCCCTCCCGCCTCACAGCCAATTAACGGAGACTTTCTGGAGCTGTCTCCCTTGCCAGAGAAACCACAAGGCACTCCGCGCCCTGCTCCCTGCATTTCAGAAGCCCCATGACAGTAGGCTCACCAATTGTAAGTGAGGGGCTGAACCCGCAGAAAATTGCTCAATCTTGAACAAGAGCGACTGCGGCTGGCCCATGGCCCCTGCGTCGGCCATCTTTGTGAATGATGTCAATCTGGACAGTCTTCCTCTGAAGAGAGCCGATTCTCTAACCTAGGGTGATAGCATTCGCTCTCACCCTAGGTTAGAGATCGGGAGCTTTTTGGACAAAGAGAAGGCCCTCGAAGATGGCAGGGACTCTCTGCGTGCTAGGGAAAGGGGGCCCCCTGACACCCACGGGACTCAAGTGGTCCCATCCGCATGGGACACGCAGCAGCTTCCAGGTGAAGAAGAGAAGCTACCAGTGAGTCCTGAGGCCCTGTCTTGCCGGGAGCACCGACGTGTGTTTGAGGCAGCAGGCACACAGGAGTCTCTCGAAATGTGAGTCACGTCAAACCCATCCCAGGAATCCATATGCTTTTCACTTAGAGGCCCAGGGCAAAATTGCTGAAAGCCAGGCCCGAAAGAATTAGGAGCGTCGCAGGTCCATTCGGTCGTATTCTGAGGGTTTGTGGGGTACCCCCACGCACAGGCTCTGAGAACCATCCTGCCCCGACATGCATGCAGGTGGAATGAAGGACCAGAAGGCTAAGGATTGGATCATCACGGACGTGCCCCTCTTCTTTCGAGGTCACGCCCACAGACAATCAAGGGAAATACGCTGAGTACATGACACACGGTCCTCTGTGAGCACAGTTAGGATTTGTTGTGGCCTTGCATGCTCCTCACATCATGAGCAACTCCCAGGTGATATGGAAAGAAAAGAGCAGGCAGGACTCTACTGTATGCTGACATTGTACACGACAGTACACAACAGTGCCTCCAGTGCTCCAAGCAGGTTCTTGGGTCTGGCACTGGAATGATATCTTGACTTGCCAGAAAATGATAGCAATGTCTTTGGGTCAAATGGAAGTCACGTTCGTAGTTCTTTCTAAGATATCCCCGTTGCAGGACAAATATTTAGGGCCCATGTGTCACCATTGAGACCTCTTGCATAGCTTTTCATTTCATCTCTGAAAATTCAGAGTCACAGCAGCTTGAGTATCATAAACACAGGGGGCTGGAAGTCATGGCAGTCACCTATAGTGTCAGCAGAGATAAGAGGATAAATCATAGCAAAAAAAAAAAAAAGTGGATGAACATGACATTGCAGCCAGCCTGAGGCTACGTGCTGAATCGCAGGGACACTGCTGGTAGAATTCAAGCCCACCTGGAGGTAGAAAAGACAAGGGAAGAAGCCGCCGGGTGCGTGGCATGCGGCAAGTGGCGCATAAAGAGTTTAGGTCCTTTTGACTCTGAAACCCCAGAGGACGCCAGGGTTCGAGCCTTAGGGCCATAAGACAGGCCTGAGACACAAGGGGGGCGCTCGTAGTGTTGCTTAGGGCAACCTGGGTGCCATATCCTGCCGTGTTGTGCCTATTAAACTCTTACTCTGATCTCTTCCCTTTCTCCTCTCCTAGGTTAAATAAGTAAAATACTTGGCCAACCCCCCTTGTGTGGGGGTGGGGGGGGGCGATTGAGAAACGTGCTCCACACCCCGGTTTCTGGAGAGGCAGCGCCTCCTTGGGCCAGCACCTGTTCTGTGTACTTCGCAATTTGATTCTGATAGAAGGTAAGCAGATCAATTCCTATTCAAGGACAAGTCAAGAAGGAATTCAAGGGACCTATGGGAGTGGCATTCAACACACAAGCAAGAGTCCTAGCGCCCTCCTGTCATTGGGTGGAAAGAAAACAGCGCTCCTGACAAAGTCCCGGAGTTGCCAGGCTCTCTCTCAAGAACCTGCACCAGCACCCCTGCACGTTTAAAGAAGAAGTGACCCCTCATCATCACCAGTGACAAGGGTAAGTGAGCAGTCCACGGAAGTGGACTGAGACGTTCTCGACGGTTTTCTCATGTCTGTATTTGTTAGATGTCAGGCAGGCTCTCGTGCTCCATCAGCTGGCTTGGTGCTCGGGGAGGCCCCCGCCTCCAGCCAATTAACGGAGACTTTCTGGAGCTGTCTCCTTGCCAGAGAAACACAGCCTCCGCGCCCTGCTCCCTCGCATTTCAGACAGCCCCATGACTGTAGGCTCACCAATTGTAAGTGAGGGGCTGAACCCTCGAGAAATTGCTCAATTTGAACCAAGAGCGACTTGCGGCTGGCCCATGGCCCCTGCGTCGGCCATCTTTGTGAATGATGTCAATCTGACCGTTTCTCTGAAGAGAGCCGATTCTCTAACCTAGGGTGATAGCATTCGCTCTCACCCTAGGTTAGAGAATCGGGAGCTTTTTGGACAAAGAGAAGGCCTCGAAGATGCAGGGACTCTCTGCGTGCTAGGGAAAGGGGGCCCCTGACACCCACGGGACTCAAGTGGTCCCATCCGCATGGGACACGCAGAGCTTCCAGGTGAAGAGAGAAGCTACCAGTGAGTCCTGAGGCCCTGTCTAGCGGGAGCACCGACGTGTGTTTGAGGCAGCAGGCACACTGGTAGCTTCTCTCTAAAATGTTGAGTCCAGCTCAAACCCATCCTCAAGGAAAAATCCAGTATGCTTTCTCCTTAGAAGGCCCAGGGGCAAAATTGCTGAAGCCAGGCCCAGGAAAAAAAAAAAGAAATTAGGAGCAGTCGCGGTCCATTCGTGATTCTGAGGGTTTGGGATACCCCCACGCACAAGGCTACTTGAGACCATCCTGCCCCGACAATGCAATGCAGGTGGATGAAGGACCAGAAGGCTAAGGATTGGATCATTACGGACGTGCCCCTCCTCTTTGAGTCACGCCACAGATATCAAGGGAAATACCGTGAGTACATGAACACACGGTCCTCTGTGAGCACAGTTAGGATTTGTTGTGCGCATTGCATCTCCTCACAATCATGATCACCTCCCAGGTGATATGGAAAGGAAAGAGCAGGCAGGACTCTACTGTATGCTGACATTGTACACGACAGTACACAACAGTGCCTCCAGTGCTCCAAGCAGGTTCTTGGGTCTGGCACTGGAATGATATCTTGACTTGCCAGAAAAGATAGCAATGTCTTTGGGTCAAATGGAAGTCACGTCGTAGTTCTTTCTAGATATCCCCGTCTGCAGGACAAATATTTAGGGCCATGTGTCTCCATTGAGACCCTCTTGCATAGTTTTCATTTCATCTCTGAAATTCAGAGGTCACAGCAGTTGAGTATCATAAACCACAGGGGGCTGGTAGTCATGGCAGTCACCTATAGTGTCAGCAGAGATAAGAGGATAAACTAGAAAAAAAAAAAAAAGAGGTGAACATGACATTGCAGCCAGCCTGAGGCTACGTGCTGAATCGCAGGACACCTGCTGGTAGAATTCAAGCCCACCTGGAGGTAGAAAGGACAAAGGGAAGAAGCCGCGGGCTGCGTGGCAAGCGGCAAGTGGCGCAAAGGTTAGGTCTTTTGACTCTGAAACCCCAGGACGCCGGTTCGAGCCTTGGGCCATAAGCAGGCCTGAGACACAAGGGGGCGCTCGTGTGTGCTAGGGCACCTGGTGTGCCCATATCCTGCCGTGTGTCCTTTTAACTCTTCTCGATCTCTCCCTTTCTCTCTCCTAGTTAAAGAAGTAAAATACTTGGCCACCCCCCTTGTGTGGGGGTGGGGGGGGCGATGAAAACGTGCTCCACACCGGTTTCTGGAGAGGCAGCGCCTCCTTGGCCAGCACCTGTTCTGTGTACTTCGCAATTTGATTCTGATAGAAGGTAAGCAGATCAATTCCTATTCAAGACAAGTCAAGAAGGAATTCAAGGACCTATGGGAGTGGCATTCAACACACAAGCAAGAGTCCTAGCGCCTCTGTCATGGGTGGAAAGAAAACAGCGCTCCTGACAAGGTCCGGAGTTGCCAGGCTCTCTCTCAAGAAACCTGCACCAGCACCCCTGCACGTTTCAGAAGAAGTGACCCCTCATCATCACCAGTGACAAGGGTAAGTGAGCAGTCCACGGAAGTGGACTGAGACGTTCTCGACGGTTTTCTCTGTCTGTATTTGGTTAGATGTCAGGCAGGCTCTCGTGCTCCATCAGCTGGCTTGGTGACTCGGGGAGGCCCTCCGCCTCCAGCCAATTAACGGAGACTTTCTGGAGCTGTCTCCTCTGCCAGAGAAACACAGCCCTCCGCGCCCTGCTCCCTCGCATTTCAGACAGCCCCATGACAGTAGGCTCACCAATTGTAAAGTGAGGGGTGAACCCGCAGAAATTGCTCAATTTGAACAAGAGCGACTGCGGCTGGCCCCACTGGCCCTGCGTCGGCCATCTTTGTGAATGATGTCAATCTGACCGTTTCTCTGAAGAGAGCCGATTCTCTAACCTAGGGTGATAGCATTCGCTCTCACCCTAGGTTAGAGAATCGGGAGCTTTTTGGACAAAGAGAAGGCCTCGAAGATGCAGGGACTCTCTGCGTGCTAGGGAAAGGGGGCCCCTGACACCCACGGGACTCAAGTGGTCCCATCCGCATGGGACACGCAGAGCTTCCAGGTGAAGAGAGAAGCTACCAGTGAGTCCTGAGGCCCTGTCTAGCGGGAGCACCGACGTGTGTTTGAGGCAGCAGGCACACAGGAGTCTCTCGAAAATGTGAGTCACGTCAAACCCATCCTCAGGAATCCATATGCTTTTCACCTTAGAGGCCCAGGGCAAAATTGCTGAAGCCAGGCCCGAAAGAATTAGGAGCGTCGCGGTCCATTCGTGTATTCTGAGGGTTTGGGTACCCCCACGCACAGGCTCTGAGAACCATCCTGCCCCGACAATGCATGCAGGTGGAATGAAGGACCAGAAGGCTAAGGACTTGGATCATCACGGACGTGCCCCCTCCTTCTTTGAGTCACGCCCCACAGATATCAAGGGAAATACGCGGAGTACATGACACACGGTCCTCTGTGAGCACAGTTAGGATTTGTTGTGGCCTTGCATGCTCCCTCACATCAGGAGCAACTCCCAGGTGATATGGCAAAGAAAGAGCAGGCAGGACTCTACTGCTATGCTGACATTGTACAACGACAGACACAACAGTGCCTCAGTGCTCCAAGCAGGTTCTTGGGTCTGGCACTGGAATGATATCTTGACTTGCCAGAAAATGATAGCAATGTCTTTGGGTCAAATGGAAGTCACGTTCGTAGTTCTTTCCTAAGATATCCCCCGTTTGCAGGACAAATATTTAGGGCCATGTGTCACCATTGAGACCTCTTGCATAGTTTTCATTTCATCTCTGAAATTCAGAGGTCACAGCAGTTGAGTATCATAAACACAGGGGGCTGGAAGTCATGGCAGTCACCTATAGTGTCAGCAGAGATAAGAGGATAAACATAGAAAAAAAAAAAAAAAGAGGATGAACATGACATTGCAGCCAGCCTGAGGCTACGTGCTGAATCGCAGGACACCTGCTGGTAGAATTCAAGCCCACCTGGAGGTAGAAAGGACAAAGGGAAGAAGCCGCGGGCTGCGTGGCAAGCGGCAAGTGGCGCAAAGGTTAGGTCTTTTGACTCTGAAACCCCAGGACGCCGGTTCGAGCCTTGGGCCATAAGCAGGCCTGAGACACAAGGGGGCGCTCGTGTGTGCTAGGGCACCTGGTGTGCCCATATCCTGCCGTGTGTCCTTTTAACTCTTCTCGATCTCTCCCTTTCTCTCTCCTAGTTAAATAAGTAAAATACTTGGCCACCCCCCTTGTGTGGGGGTGGGGGGGGCGATGAAAACGTGCTCCACACCGGTTTCTGGAGAGGCAGCGCCTCCTTGGCCAGCACCTGTTCTGTGTACTTCGCAATTTGATTCTGATAGAAGGTAAGCAGATCAATTCCTATTCAAGACAAGTCAAGAAGGAATTCCAAGGACCTCATGGGAGTGGCAATTCAACACACAAGCAAGAGTTCCTAGCGCCTCTGTCATTGGGTGGAAAGAAAACAGCGCTCCTGACAAGTCGGGAGTTGCCAGGCCTCTCTCTCAAGAAACCTGCACCAGCACCCCTGCACGTTTCAGAAGAAGTGACCCCTCATCATCACCAGTGACAAGGGTAAGTGAGCAGTCCACGGAAGTGGACTGAGACGTTCCTCGACGGGTTTTCTCATGTCTGTACTTTGTTAGATGTCAGGCAGGCTCTCGTGCTCCATCAGCTGGCTTGGTGCTCGGGGAGGCCCCTCCGCCTCCAGCCAATTAACGGGAGACTTTCTGGAGCTGTCTCCTCTGCCAGAGACACACAGCCTCCGCGCCCTGCTCCCTCGCATTTCAGCCACGCACCATGACAGTAGGCTCACCAATTGTAAGTGAGGGGCTGAACCCGCAGAATCTGCTCACTTTGAACAAGAGCGACTGCGGCTGGACCATGGCCCTGACGTCGGCCATCTTTGTGAATGATGTCATATCTGGACCGTTTCTCTGAAGAGAGCCGATTCCTCTAACTAGGGTGATAGCATTCGCTCTCACCCTTGGTTAGAGAATCGGGAGCTTTTTGGACAAAGAGAAGGCCTCGAAGATGCAGGGACTCTCTGCGTGCTAGGGAAAGGGGCCCCTGACACCCACGGGACTCAAGTGGTCCATCCGCATGGGACACGCAGAGCTTCAGGTGAAGAGAGAAGTACCAGTGTGTCCTGAGGCCCTGTCTCTGCGGGAGCACGCGTGTGTTTCGAGGCAGCGGCACACAGGAGTCTCTCGAAAATGTGAGTCACGTCACACCCATCCTCAGGAATCCATATGCCTTTTCACCTTAGAGGCCCAGGGCAAAATTGCCTGAAGCCAGGCCCGAAAGAATAGGGCGTCGCGGTCCATTCGTGTATTCTGAGGGTTTGGGTTACCCCCACGCACAGGCTCTGAGAACCATCCTGCCCCGACAATGCATGCAGGTGGAATGAAGGACCAGAAGGCTAAGGATTGGATCATCACGGACGTGCCCCTCCTTCTTTGAGTCACGCCCACAGATATCAAGGGAAATACGCTGAGTACATGACACACGGTCCTCTGTGAGCACAGTTAGGATTTGTTGTGGCCTTGCATGCTCCTCACATCATGAGCAACTCCCAGGTGATATGGAAAGAAAAGAGCAGGCAGGACTCTACTGTATGCTGACATTGTACACGACAGTACACAACAGTGCCTCCAGTGCTCCAAGCAGGTTCTTGGGTCTGGCACTGGAATGATATCTTGACTTGCCAGAAAATGATAGCAATGTCTTTGGGTCAAATGGAAGTCACGTTCGTAGTTCTTTCTAAGATATCCCCGTTGCAGGACAAATATTTAGGGCCATGTGTCACCATTGAGACCTCTTGCATAGTTTTCATTTCATCTCTGAAATTCAGAGGTCACAGCAGTTGAGTATCATCCAACCACAGGGGGCTGGAAGTCATGGCAGTCACCCTATAGTGTCAGCAGAGATAAGAGGATAACATAGAAAAAAAAAAAAAAAGAGGATGAACATGACATTGCAGCCAGCCTGAGGCTACGTGCTGAATCGCAGGACACCTGCTGGTAGAATTCAAGCCCCACCTGGAGGTAGAAAGGACAAAGGGAAGAAGCCGCGGGCTGCGTGGCAAGCGGCAAGTGGCGCAAAGGTTAGGTCTTTTTGACTCTGAACCCCAGGGACGCCGGTTCGAGCCTTGGGCCATAAGCAAGGCCTGAGACCACAAGGGGGCGCTCAATGTGTGCTAGGGCACCTGGTGTGCCCATATCCTGCCGTGTGTCCTTTTAACTCTTCTCGATCTCTCCCTTTCTCTCTCCTAGTTAAATAAGTAAAATACTTGGCCACCCCCCTTGTGTGGGGGTGGGTGGGGGCGATGAAAACGTGCTCCACACCGGTTTCTGGAGAGGCAGCGCCTCCTTGGCCAGCACCTGTTCTGTGTACTTCGCAATTTGATTCTGATAGAAGGTAAGCAGATCAATTCCTATTCAAGACAAGTCAAGAAGGAATTCAAGGACCTATGGGAGTGGCATTCAACACACAAGCAAGAGTCCTAGCGCCTCTGTCATTGGGTGGAAAGAAAACAGCGCTCCTGACAAGTCCCGGAGTTGCCAGGCTCTCTCTCAAGAAACCTGCACCAGCACCCCTGCACGTTTCAGAAGAAGTGACCCCTCATCATCACCAGTGACAAGGGTAAGTGAGCAGTCCACGGAAGTGGACTGAGACGTTCTCGACGGTTTTCTCATGTCTGTATTTGTTAGATGTGAGGCAGGCTCTCGTGCTCCATCAGCTGGCTTGGTGCTCGGGGAGGCCCTCCGCCTCCAGCCAATTAACGGAGACTTTCTGGAGCTGTCTCCTTGCCAGAGAAACACAGCCTCCGCGCCCTGCTCCCTCGCATTTCAGACAGCCCCATGACAGTAGGCTCACCAATTGTAAGTGAGGGGCTGAACCCGCAGAAATTGCTCAATTTGAACAAGAGCGACTGCGGCTGGCCATGGGCCCCCTGCCGGTCGGCCATCTTGTGAATGATGTCAATCTGACCGTTTCTCTGAAGAGAGCCGATTCTCTAACCTAGGGTGATAGCATTCGCTCTCACCCTAGGTTAGAGAATCGGGAGCTTTTTGGACAAAGAGAAGGCCTCTGAAGATGCAGGGGACTCTCTGCGTGCTAGGGAAAGGGGGACCCTGACACCCACTGGGACCTCAAGTGGTCCCATCCGCATGGGACACGCCAGAGTCTTCCAGGTGAAGAGAGAAGCTACCAGTGAGTCCTGAGGCCCCTGTCTTGCGGGGAGGCACCGACGTGTGTTTGAGGCTAGCAGGCACACAGGAGTCTCCTCGAAAATGTGAGTCACGTCCAAACCCATCCTCAGGAATCCATATGCTTTTCACCTTAGAGCCCAGGGCAAAATTGCTGAAGCCAGGCCCGAAAGAATTAGGAGCGTCGCGGTCCATTCGTGTATTCTGAGGGTTTGGGTACCCCCCACGCACAGGCTCTGAGAACCATCCTGCCCCGACAATGCATGCAGGTGGAATGAAGGACCAGAAGGCTAAGGATTGGATCATCACGGACGTGCCCCTCCTTCTTTGAGTCACGCCCACAGATATCAAGGGAAATACGCTGAGTACATGACACACGGTCCTCTGTGAGCACAGTTAGGATTTGTTGTGGCCTTGCATGCTCCTCACATCATGAGCAACTCCCAGGTGATATGGAAAGAAAAGAGCAGGCAGGACTCTACTGTATGCTGACATTGTACACGACAGTACACAACAGTGCCTCCAGTGCTCCAAGCAGGTTCTTGGGTCTGGCACTGGAATGATATCTTGACTTGCCAGAAAATGATAGCAATGTCTTTGGGTCAAATGGAAGTCACGTTCGTAGTTCTTTCTAAGATATCCCCGTTTGCAGGACAAATATTTAGGGCCATGTGTCACCATTGAGACCTCTTGCATAGTTTTCATTTCATCTCTGAAATTCAGAGGTCACAGCAGTTGAGTATCATAAACCACAGGGGGCTGGAAGTCATGGCAGTCACCTATAGTGTCAGCCAGAGATAAGAGGATAAACATAGAAAAAAAAAAAAAAGAGGATGAACATGACATTGCAGCCAGCCTGAGGCTACGTGCTGAATCGCCAGGACACCTGCTGGTAGAATTCAAGCCCACCTGGAGGTAGAAAGGACAAAGGGAAGAAGCGCGGGCCTGCGTGGCAAGCGGCAAGTGGCGCAAAGGTTCGGTCTTTTGACTCTGAAACCCCAGGACGCCGGTTCGAGCCTTGGGCCATAAGCAGGCCTTGAGGACACAAGGGGGCGGCTCGCTGTGTGTGCTAGGGCACCTGGTGTGTGCCCATATCCTGCGTGTGTCCTTTTAACTCTTCTCGATCTCTCCCTTTCCTCTCTCCTAGTTAAATAAGTAAAATACCTTGGCACCCCCCCTTTGTGTGGGGGTGGGGGGGGCGGATGAAAACGTGCCTCCACACCGGTTTCTGGTGAGGCAGCGCCTCCTTGGCCAGCACCTGTTCTGTGTACTTCGCAATTTGATTCTGATAGAAGGTAAGCAGATCAATTCCTATTCAAGACAAGTCAAGAAGGAATTCAAGGACCTATGGGAGTGGCATTCAACACACAAGCAAGAGTCCTAGCGCCTCTGTCATTGGGTGGAAAGAAAACAGCGCTCCTGACAAGTCCCGGAGTTGCCAGGCTCTCTCTCAAGAAACCTGCACCAGCACCCCTGCACGTTTCAGAAGAAGTGACCCCTCATCATCCCCAGTGACAAGGGTAAGTGAGCAGTCCACGGAAGTGGACTGAGACGTTCTCGACGGTTTTCTCATGTCTGTATTTGTTAGATGTCAGGCAGGCTCTCGTGCTCCATCAGCTGGCTTGGTGCTCGGGGAGGCCCCACCGCCTCAAGCCAATTAACGGAGACTTTTCTGGAGCTGTCTCCTTGCCAGAGCAAACACAGCCTCCGCGCCCCTGCTCCTGCATTTCAGACAGCCCCATGACAGTAGGCTCACCAATTGTAAGTGAGGGGCTGAACCCGCAGAAATTGCTCAATTTGAACACGAGCGACTGCGGCTGGCCCCTGGCCCTGCGTCGGCCATCTTTGTGAATGATGTCAATCTGCCCGTTTCTCTGAAGAGAGCCGATTCTCTAACCTAGGGTGATAGCATTCGCTCTCACCCTAGGTTAGAGAATCGGGGAGCTTTTTGGCCAAAGAGAAGCCGTCGAAGATGCAGGGGACTCTCTGCGTGCGTAGGGATAAGGGGGCCCTGACCACCCACGGGACTCAAGTGGTCACTTCCGCATGGGACACGCAGAGCTTCCAGGTGAAGAGAGAAGCTACCAGTTAGTCCTGAGGCCCTGTCGAGCGGGAGCACCGAAGTGTGTTTGAGGCAGGCAGGCACACAGGAGTCTCTCGAAAATGTGAGTCACGTCAAACCCATCCTCAGGATCCAATATGCTTTTCACCTTAGAGGGCCCTAGGGCAAAATTGCTGACAGCCAGGGCCCGAAAGAATTAGGAGCGTCGGTGGGCGGTCCCATTCGTGTATTCTGACGGGTTTTGGGTTACCCCACGCACAGGCCTCTGAGAACCATCCTGCCCCGACAATGCTGCAGGTGGAATGAAGGACCAGAAGGCTAAGGATTGGATCATCACGGACGTGCCCCTCCTTCTTTGAGTCACGCCCACAGATATCAAGGGAAATACGCTGAGTACATGACACACGGTCCTCTGTGAGCACAGTTAGGATTTGTTGTGGCCTTGCATGCTCCTCACATCATGAGCAACTCCCAGGTGATATGGAAAGAAAAGAGCAGGCAGGACTCTACTGTATGCTGACATTGTACACGACAGTACACAACAGTGCCTCCAGTGCTCCAAGCAGGTTCTTGGGTCTGGCACTGGAATGATATCTTGACTTGCCAGAAAATGATAGCAATGTCTTTGGGTCAAATGGAAGTCACGTTCGTAGTTCTTTCTAAGATATCCCCGTTGCAGGACAAATATTTAGGGCCATGTGTCACCATTGAGACCTCTTGCATAGTTTTCATTTCATCTCTGAAATTCAGAGGTCACAGCAGTTGAGTATCATAAACACAGGGGGCTGGAAGTCATGGCAGTCACCTATAGTGTCAGCAGAGATAAGAGGATAAACAAAAAAAAAAAAAAAAAAAGAGGATGAACATGACATTGCAGCCAGCCTGAGGCTACGTGCTGAATCGCAGGACACCTGCTGGTAGAATTCAAGCCCACCTGGAGGTAGAAAGGACAAAGGGAAGAAGCCGCGGGCTGCGTGGCAAGCGGCAAGTGGCGCAAAGGTTAGGTCTTTTGACTCTGAAACCCCAGGACGCCGGTTCGAGCCTTGGGCCATAAGCAGGCCTGAGACACAAGGGGGCGCTCGTGTGTGCTAGGGCACCTGGTGTGCCCATATCCTGCCGTGTGTCCTTTTAACTCTTCTCGATCTCTCCCTGTCTCTCTCCTAGTTAAATAAGTAAATACTTGGCCACCCCCCTTGTGTGGGGAGTGGGGAGGGGCGATGAATGAAAACGTGCTCCACACCGGTTTTGGAGATGGCAGCGCCTCCTTGGCCAGCACCTGTTCTGTTGTACTCTCGCAATATGATTCTTGACTAGAAGGTAGCAGATCAATTCCTATCAAGACAAGTCAAGAAGGAATTCAAGGACCTATGGGGAGTGGCATTCAACACACCAAGCAAAGAGTCCTAGCGCCCTCTGTCATTGGGTGGAAAGAAAAACAGCGCTCCTGACAAGTCCCGGAGTTGCCAGGCTCTCTCTCAAGAAACCTGCACCAGCAACCACTGCACGTTTCAGAAGAAGTGACCCTCATCATCACCTAGTGACAAGGGTAAGTGAGCAGTCCACGGAAGTGGACTGAGACGTTCTCGGACGGTTTTTCATGTCTGTATTGTTAGATGTCAGGCAGGCTCTCGTGCTCCATACAGCCTGGCTGGTGCTCGGGGAGGCCCTCCGCCTCCAGCCAATTAACGGAGACTTTCTGGAGCTGTCTCCTTGCCAGAGAAACACAGCCTCCCGCCGCCCTGCTCCCTCGCATTTCAGACAGCCCCATGACAGTAGGCTCACCAATTGTAAGTGAGGGGCTGAACCCGCAGAAATTGCTCAATTTGAACAAGAGCGACTGCGGCTGGCCCATGGCCCCTGCGTCGGCCAATCTTTGTGAATGATGTCAATTGACCGTTTTCTCTGAAGAGAGCCGATTCTCTAACTAGGGTGATGCATTCGCTCTCACCCTAGGTTAGAGAATCGGGAGCTTTTTGGACAAAGAGAAGGCCTCGAAGATGCAGGGACTCTCTGCGTGCTAGGGAAAGGGGGCCCCTGACACCCACCTGGAAGCTCTGCGTGTCCCATGCGGATGGGACACGCAGAGCTTCCAGGTGAAGAGAGAAGCTACCAGTGAGTCCTGAGGCCCTGTCTAGCGGGAGCACCGACGTGTGTTTGAGGCAGCAGGCACACAGGAGTCTCTCGAAAATGTGAGTCACGTCAAACCCATCCTCAGGAATCCATATGCTTTTCACCTTAGAGGCCCAGGGCAAAATTGCTGAAGCAGGCCGAAAGAATTAGGAGCGTCGCGGTCCCATTCGTGTATTCTGAGGGTTTGGGTACCCCACGCACAGGCTCTGAGAACCATCTGCCCCGACAATGCATGCAGGTGGAATGAAGGACCCAGAAGGCTAAGGATTGGATCATAACGGACGTGCCCCTCCTTCTTTGAGTCCACGCCACAGATATCAAGGTAAATACGCTGAGTACATGACACACGGTCCTCTGTGAGCACCAGTTAGGATTTGTTGTGGCCTTGCATGCTCCTCACATCATGAGCAACTCCCAGGTGATATGGAAAGAAAAGAGCAGGCAGGACCTACTGTATGCTGACATTGTACACGACAGTACACAACAGTGCTTCCAGTGCCTCCAAGCAGGTTCTTGGGTCTGGCACTGGAATGATATCTTGACTTGCCAGAAAATGATAGCAATGTCTTTGGGTCAAATGGAAGTCAGTTGTAGTTCTTTCTAAGATATCCCCGTTGCAGGACAAATATTTAGGGCCATGTGTCACCATTGAGACCTCTTGCATAGTTTTCATTTCATCTCTGAAATTCAGAGGTCACAGCAGTTGAGTATCATAAACACAGGGGGCTGGAAGTCATGGCAGTCACCTATAGTGTCAGCAGAGATAAGAGGATAAACATAGAAAAAAAAAAAAAAGAGGATGAACATGACATTGCAGCCAGCCTGAGGCTACGTGCTGAATCGCAGGACAACTGCTGGTAGAATTCAAGCCCACCTGGAGGTAGAAAGGACAAGGGAAGAAGCCGCGGGCTGCGTGGCAAGCGGCAAGTGGCGCAAAGGTTAGGTCTTTTGACTCTGAAACCCCCAGGACGCCGGTTCGAGCCTTGGGCCATAAGCAGGCCTGAGACACAAAGGGGAGCGCTCGTGTGTGCTAGGGCACCTGGTGTGCCCATATCCTGCGTGTGTCCTTTTAACTCTTCTCGATCTCTCCCTTTCTCTCTCCTAGTTAAATAAGTAAAATACTGGGCCACCCCCCTTGTGTGGGGGTGGGGGGGGCGATGAAAACGTGCTCCACACCGGTTGCTGGGGAGGGCAGCGCCTCCTTGGCCAGCACCTGTTCTGTGTACTTCGCAATTTGATTCTGATAGAAGGTAAGCAGATCAATTCCTATTCAAGACAAGTCAAGAAGGAATTCAAGGACCTATGGGAGTGGCATTCAACACACAAGCAAGAGTCCTAGCGCCTCTGTCATTGGGTGGAAAGAAAACAGCGCTCCTGACAAGTCCCGGAGTTGCCAGGCTCTCTCTCAAGAAACCTGCACCAGCACCCCTGCACGTTTTCAGAAGAAGTGACCCCTCATCATCACCAGTGACAAGGGTAAGTGAGCAGTCCACGGAAGTGGACTGAGACGTTCTCGACGGTTTTCTCATGTCTGTATTTGTTAGATGTCAGGCAGGCTCTCGTGCTCCATCAGCTGGCTTGGTGCTCGGGAGGCCCTCCGCCTCCAGCCAATTAACGGAGACTTTCTGGAGCTGTCTCCTTGCCAGAGAACACAGCCTCCGCGCCCCTGCTCCCCTCGCATTTCAGACAGCCCCATGACAGTAGGCTCACCAATTGTAAGTGAGGGGCTGAACCGCAGAAATTGCTCAATTTGAACAAGAGCGACTGCGGCTGGCCATGGCCCTGCGTCGGCCATCTTTGTGAATGATGTCAATCTGACCGTTTCTCTGAAGAGAGCCGATTCTCTAACCTAGGGTGATAGCATTCGCTCTCACCCTAGGTTAGAGAATCGGGAGCTTTTTTGGACAAAGAGAAGGCCTCGAAGATGCAGGGACTCTCTGCGTGCTAGGGAAAGGGGGGCCCCTGACACCCACGGGACTCAAGTGGTCCCATCCGCATGGGACACGCAGAGCTTCCAGGTGAAGAGAGAAGCTACAGTGAGTCCTGAGGCCCTGTCTAGCGGAGCACCGACGTGTGTTTGAGGCAGCAGGCACACAGGAGTCTCTCGAAAATGTGAGTCACGTCAAACCCATCCTCAGGAATCCATATGCTTTTCACCTTAGAGGCACAGGGCAAAATTGCTGAAGCCAGGCCCGAAAGAATTAGGAGCGTCGCGGTCCATTCGTGTATTCTGAGGGTTTGGGTACCCCCACGCACAGGCTCTGAGAACCATCCTGCCCCGACAATGCATGCAGGTGGAATGAAGGACCAGAAGGCTAAGGATTGGATCATCACGGACGTGCCCCCCTCCTTCTTTGAGTCACGCCCACAGATATCAAGGGAAATACGCTGAGTACATGGACACACCGGTCCTCTGTGAGCACAGTTAGGATTTGTTGTGGCCTTGCATGCTCCTCACATCATGAGCAACTCCCAGGTGATATGGAAAGAAAAGAGCAGGCAGGACTCTACTGTATGCTGACATTGTACACGACAGTACACAACAGTGCCTCCAGTGCTCCAAGCAGGTTCTTGGGTCTGGCACTGGAATGATATCTAGACTTGCCAGAAAATGATAGCAATGTCTTTGGGTCAAATGGAAGTCACGTTCGTAGTTCTTTCTAAGATATCCCCGTTGCAGGGACAAATATTTAGGGGCCATGTGTCACCATTGAGACATCTTGCATAGTTTTCATTTCATCTCTGAAATTCAGAAGGTCACATGCAGATGAGGTATCATAAACACAGGGGGCTGGAAGTCATGGCAGTCACCTATAGTGTCAGCAGAGATAAGAGGATAAACAGAGAAAAAAAAAAAAAAAGAGGATGGAACATGAACATTGCATCCAGCCTGAGCGCTAAACTGCTAGAATCGCAGGACACCTGCTGGTAGAAGTTCAAGCCCATGGCCTGGTATATGAAAGGACTAAAGGGAGAAGAAGCCGCGGGGCATGCGTGGCAAGCGGCAAGTGGCGCAAAGGTCGGCTCTTTTGACCTCTGAAACCCCAGGACGCCGGATCGAGCCTTGGGGCCATAAGCAGGCCAGAAGACTCAACTAGGGGGCGCTTCGTGTGTGATTAGGGGCACCTGATGTGCCCTCATATCCTGCCTGTGTTACCTTTTAACTCTTCTCGATCTCTCCCTTTCCCTCTCTCCTACGTTAAATAAGTAAAATACTTGGCCACCCCCCTTGTGTGGGGGTGGGGGGGGCGAAGAAAACGTGCTCCACACCGGTTTCTGGAGATGCAGGTCTCCTTGGCCAGCAACTGTTCTGTGTACTTCGCAATTTGATTCTGATAGAAGGTAAGCAGATCAATTCCTATTCAAGACAAGTCAAGAAGGAATTCAAGGACCTATGGGAATGGCATTCAACACACAAGCAAGAGTCCTAGCGCCTCTGTCATTGGGTGGAAAGAAAACAGCGCTCCTGACAAGTCCGGAGTTGCCAGGCTCTCTCTCAAGAAACCTGCACCAGCACCCCTGCACGTTTCAGAAGAAGTGACCCCTCATCATCACCAGTGACAAGGGTAAGTGAGCAGTCCACGGAAGTGGACTGAGACGTTCTCGACGGTTTTCTCATGTCTGTATTTGTTAGATGTCAGGCAGGCTCTCGTGCTCCATCAGCTGGCTTGGTGCTCGGGGAGGCCCTCCGCCTCCAGCCAATGTACGGAAGACTTTCTGGAGCTGTTTTTCTTTTTTTTTTTTTCCTCCTGCCAGTGAAAACACAGCCTCGCGCCCCTGCTCCCTCAGCATTTCAGAACAGCCCCAATGACAGTAGGCTCACCAATTGTAAAGTGAGGGGCTGAACCCGCTAGAAATTGCTCAATTTGAACATGAGCGGACTGCGGCTGGCCTATGGCCCAGCGTCGCCATCTTTGTGAATGATGTCAATCTGACCGTTTCTCTCCTGAAGAAGACGCCCGATTCTCTAAACCTAGGGTGATAGCATTCGCTCTCACCCATGGTTAGAGAACTGGGAGCTTTTTGGACAAAGAGAATGGCCTCGAAGGATGCAGGGACTCCTCTGCGTGCTAGGAAAGGGGGCCCCTGACACCCACGGGACTCAAGTAGGTCTCATCGCATGGGACACGCAGACGTTCCCGGTGAAGAGGAGAAGCTACCCAGGTGGATCCTGAGGCCCTGTCTTGCGGAGACAGCACCGACGTGTGTTTGAGGCAGCAGGCACACAGGAGTCTCTCGAAAATGTGAGTCACGTCAAACCCATCCTCAGGAATCCATATGCTTTTCACCTTAGAGGCCCAGGGCAAAATTGCTGAAGCCAGGCCCGAAAGAATTAGGAGCGTCGCGGTCCATTCGTGTATTCTGAGGGTTTGGGTACCCCCCACGCACAGGCTCTGAGAACCATCCTGCCCCGACAATGCATGCAGGTGGAATGAAGGACCAGAAGGCTAAGGATATGGATCATCACGGACGTGCCCCCCTCTTCTTTGAGTCACGCCCACAGATATCAAGGGAAATACGCTGAGTACATGACACACGGTCCTCTGTGAGCACAGTTAGGATTTGTTGTGGCCTTGCATGCTCCTCACATCATGAGCAACTCCCAGGTGATATGGAAAGAAAAGAGCAGGCAGGACTCTACTGTATGCTGACATTGTACACGACAGTACACAACAGTGCCTCCAGTGCTCCAAGCAGGTTCTTGGGTCTGGCACTGGAATGATATCTTGACTTGCCAGAAAATGATAGCAATGTCTTTGGGTCAAATGGAAGTCACGTTCGTAGTTCTTTCTAAGATATCCCGTTGCAGGACAAATATTTAGGGCCATGTGTCACCATTGAGACCTCTTGCATAGTTTTCATTTCATCTCTGAAATTCAGAGGTCACAGCAGTTGAGTATCATAAACACAGGGGGCTGGAAGTCATGGCAGTCAACTATAGTGTCAGCAGAGATAAGAGGATAAACATAGAAAAAAAAAAAAAAAGAGGATGAACATGACATTGCAGCCAGCCTGAGGCTACGTGCTGAATCGCAGGACACCTGCTGGTAGAATTCAAGCCCACCCTTGAGGTAGAAAGGACAAAGGGAAGAAGCGCGGGCTGCGTGGCAAGCGGCAAGTGGCGCAAAGGTTAGGTCTTTTGACTCTGAAACCCCAGGACGCCGGTTCGAGCCTTGGGCCATAAGCAGGCCTGAGACACAAGGGGGCGCTCGTGTGTGCTAGGGCACCTGGTGTGCCCATATCCTGCGTGTGTCCTTTTAACTCTTCTCGATCTCTCCCTTTCTCTCTCCTAGTTAAATAAGTAAAATACTTGGCCACCCCCCTTGTGTGGGGGTGGGGTGGGGCGATGAAAACGTGCTCCACACCGGTTTCTGGAGAGGCAGCGCCTCCTTGGCCAGCACCTGTTCTGTGTACTTCGCAATTTGATTCAGATAGAAGGTAAGCAGATCAATTCCTATTCAAGACAAGTCAAGAAGGAATTCAAGGACCTATGGGAGTGGCATTCAACACACAAGCAAGAGTCCTAGCGCCTCTGTCATTGGGTGGAAAGAAAACAGCGCTCCTGACAAGTCCCCGGAGTTGCCAGGCTCTCTCTCAAGAAACCTGCACCAGCACCCCTGCACGTTTCAGAAGAAGTGACCCCTCATCATCACCAGTGACAAGGGTAAGTGAGCAGTCCACGGAAGTGGACTGAGACGTTCTCGACGGTTTTCTCATGTCTGTATTTGTTAGATGTCAGGCAGGGCTCTCGTGCTCCATCAGCTGCTTGGTGCTCGGGGAGGCCCTCCGCCTCCAGCCAATTAACGGAGACTTTCTGGAGCTGTCTCCTTGCCAGAGAAACACAGCCTCCGCGCCCTGCTCCCTCGCATTTCAGACAGCCCCATGACAGTAGGCCTCACCAATTGTAAGTGAGGGGGCTGAACCCGCAGAAATTGCTCAATTTGAACAAGAGCGACTGCGGCTGGCCCATGGCCCTGCGTCGGCCATCTTTGTGAATGATGTCAATCTGACCGTTTCTCTGAAGAGAGCCGATTCTCTAACCTAGGGTGATAGCATTCGCTCTCACCCTAGGGTAGAGAATCGGGAGCTTTTTGGACAAAGATAATGCCTCGAAGATGCAGGGACTCTCTGCGTGCTAGGGAAAGGGGGCCCCTGACACCCACGGGACTCAAGTGGTCCCATCCGCATGGGACACGCAGAGCTTCCAGGTGAAGAGAGAAGCTACCGAGTGAGTCCTGAGGCCCTGTCTAGCGGGAGCACCGACGTGTGTTTGAGGCAGCAGGCACACAGGAGTCTCTCGAAAATGTGAGTCACGTCAAACCCATCCTCAGGAATCCATATGCTTTTCACCTTAGAGGCCCAGGGCAAAATTGCTGAAGCCAGGCCCGAAAGAATTAGGAGCGTCGCGGTCCATTCGTGTATTCTGAGGGTTTGGGTACACCCACGCACAGGCTCTGAGAACCATCCTGCCCCGACAATGCATGCAGGTGGAATGAAGGACCAGAAGGCTAAGGATTGGATCATCACGGACGTGCCCCTCCTTCTTTGAGTCACGCCCACAGATATCAAGGGAAATACGCTGAGTACATGACACACGGTCCTCTGTGAGCACAGTTAGGATTTGTTGTGGCCTTGCATGCTCTACACATCATGAGCAACTCCCAGGTGATATGGAAAGAAAAGAGCAGGCAGGGACTCTACTGTATGCTGACATTGTACACGACAGTACACAACAGTGCCTCCAGTGCTCCAAGCAGGTTTCTTGGGTCTGGCACTGGAATGATATCTTGGACTTGCAGAAAATGATAGCAATGGTCTTTGGGTCAAATGGTAAGTCACGTTCGTAGTTCTTTCTAAGATATCCCCCGTTGCAGGACAAATATTTAGGGTCCATGTGTCACCACTTGAGAACCTCTTGCATAGTTTCATTTCTGCTCTGAAATTCAGAGGTCACAGCAGTTGGAGTATCATAAACACAGGGGCTGGGAAGTCATGGCAGTCACCTATAGTGTCAGCAGAGATAAGAGGATAAACATAGAAAAAAAACAAAAAAAAAGAGGGATGAACATGGACATTGCAGCCAGCCTGAGGCTACCGTGCTGAATCGCAGGACACCTGCTGGTAGAATTCAAGCCCCACCTGGAGGTAGAAAGGACAAAGGGGAAGAAGCGCGGGGCTGCGTGGCAAGGCGCAAGTGGCGCAAAGGATAGGTTCTTTGACTCTGAAACCCCCAGGACGCCGGGTTCGAGCTCCGGACATAAGCAGGCTGAGACAAAGGGGGCGCTGTGTGTGTAGGGACTGGTGTGCCATACTGCCGTGTGTCCTTTTAACTCTTCCGATCTCTCCCCTTTCTCTTCTATTAAAATAAGTAAAATACTTGGCAACCCCCCCCTTGTGTGGGGTGGGGGGGGCGCTGAAACGTGCTCCACACCGGTTCTGGAGATGCAGCGCCTCCTTGGCCAGCACCTGTTCTGTGTACTTCGCCATATGATTTCTGATAGACGGTAAGCAGATCAATTTCCTATTCAAGACAAGGTCAAGAAGAATTCAAGGACCTATGGAGTGGGCATTCAACACACAAGCAAAGAGTTCCTAGCGCCTCAGTCATTGGGTGGAAAGAAAACAGCGCTCCTGACAAGTCCCGGAGATGCCAGGCTCTCTCTCGAGAAACCTGCCCCAGCACCCCTGCACGTTTCAGACGAAGTGACCCCTCATCATCACCAGTGACAAGGGTAAGTGAGCAGTCCACGGAAGTGGACTGAGACGTTCTCGTACGGTTTCTCATGTCTGTATTTGTTAGATGTCAGGCAGGCTCTCGTGGCTCCATCAGCTGCTTGGTGCTCGGGGAGGCCCTCCGCCTCCAGCCAATTAACGGAGACTTTCTGGAGCTGTCTCCTTGCCAGAGAAACACAGCCTCCGCGCCCTGCTCCCTCGCATTTCAACAGCCCCATGACAGTAGGCTCACAATTGTAAGTGAGGGGCTGAACCCCCCGCAGAAATTGCTCAATTTGAACAAGAGCGACTGCGGCTGGCCCATGGCCCCTGCCGGTCGGCCATCTTAGTGAATGATGTCAATCTGACCGTTTCTCTGAAGAGAGCCGATTCTCTAACCTAGGGTGATAGCATTCGCTCTCACCCCTAGTGTTAGAGAATCGGGAGACTTTTTGGACAAAGAGAAGGCCTCGGAAGATGCAGGGACTCTCTGGCGTGCTAGGGAAAGGGGGCCCCTGACACCCACGGGACTCAAGTGGTCCATCCGCTGGGACAGCAGAGCTCCAGGTGAAGAGAGAAGCTACAGTGAGTCCTGAGGCCCTGTCTAGCTGGAGGAGCACCGACGTGTGTTTGAGGCAGCAGGCACACAGGAGTCTCTCGAAAATGTGAGTCACGTCAAACCCATCCTCAGGAATCCATATGCTCTTTCACCTTAGAGGCCCAGGGCAAAATTGCTGAAGCCAGGCCCGAAAGAATTAGGAGCGTCGCGGTCCATTCGTGTATTCTAGGGTTTGGGTACCCCCTACGCACAGGCTCTGAGAACACCATCCTGCCCCGACAATGCATGCAGGTGGAATGAAGGACCAGAAGGCTAAGGATTGGATCATCACGGACGCTTGCCCCCTCCTTCTTTGAGTCACGCCACAGCTATCAAGGGAAATACGCTGAGTACATGACACACGGTCCTCTGTGAGCACAGTTAGGATTTGTTGTGGCCTTGCATGCTCCTCACATCATGAGCAACTCCCAGGTGATATGGAAAGGAAAGAGCAGGCAGGACTCTACTGTATGCTGGACATTGTAACACGACAGTACACAACAGTGCCTCCAGTGCTCCAAGCAGGTTCTTGGGTCTGGCACTGGAATGATATCTTGACTTGCCAGAAAATGATAGCAATGTCTTTGGTCAAATGGAAGTCACGTTCGTAGTTCTTTCTATACCGATAATTCCCCCGTTGCAGGACAAATATTTAGGGCATGTGTCACCATTGAGACCTCTTGCATAGTTTTCATTTCATCTCTGAATTCAGAGGTCACAGCAGTTGAGTATCATAAACACAGGGGCTGGAAGTCATGGCAGTCCAACTATAGTGTCAGCAGAGATAAGAGGATAAACATAGAAAAAAAAAAAAAGAGGATGAACATGACATTGCAGGCCAGCCTGAGGCTCGTGCTGAATCGCAGGACACCTGCTGGATAGAATTCAAGCCCACCTGGAGCGCGTAGAAAGGACAAAGGGGAAGAAGCCGCGGGCTGGAAGTGGCAAGCGGCAAGTGGCGCAAAGGTTAGGTCTTTTGACTCTGAAACCCCAGGACGCCGGTTCGAGCCTTGGGCCATAAGCAGGCCTGAGACACAAGGGGGCGCTCGTGTGTGCTAGGGCACCTGGTGTGCCCATATCCTGCCGTGTGTCCTTTTAACTCTTCTCGATCTCTCCCTTTCTCTCTCCTAGTTAAATAAGTAAAATACTTGGCCACCCCCCTTGTGTGGGGGTGGGGGGGGGCGATGAAAACGTGCTCCACACCGGTTTCTGGAGAGGCAGCGCCTCCTTGGCCAGCACCTGTTCTGTGTACTTCGCAATTTGATTCTGATAGAAGGTAAGCAGATCAATTCCTATTCAAGACAAGTCAAGAAGGAATTCAAGGACCTATGGGAGTGGCATTCAACACACAAGCAAGAGTCCTAGCGCCTCTGTCATTGGGTGGAAAGAAAACACAGCGCTCCTGACAAGTCCCGGAGTTGCAGCTCTCTCTCAAGAAACCTGCACCAGCACCCCTGCACGTTTCAGAAGAAGTGACCCCTCATCATCCCCAGTGACAAGGGTAAGTGAGCAGTCCACGGAAGTGGACTGAGACGTTCTCGACGGTTTTCTCATGTCTGTATTTGTTAGATGTCAGGCAGGCTCTCGGGCTCCATCAGCTGGCTTGGTGCTCGGGGAGGCCCCCCTCCGCCTCCAGCCCAATTAACGGAGACTTTCTGGAGCTGTCCTCCCTTGCCAGAGAAAACACAGCCTCGCCGCCCTGCTCCCTCGCATTTCAGACCGCCCCATGACAGTAGGCTCACCAATTGTAAGTGAGGGGCTGAAACCCGCAGAATTTGCTCAATTTGAACAAGAGCGACTGCGGCTGGCCCATGGCCCTGCGTCGGCCATCTTTGTGAATGATGTCAATCTGACCGTTTCTCTGAAGAGAGCCGATTCTCTAACCTAGGGTGATAGCATTCGCTCTCACCCTAGGTTAGAGAATCGGGAGCTTTTTGGACAAAGAGAAGGCCTCGAAGATGCAGGGACTCTCTGCGTGCTAGGGAAGGGGGCCCCCTGACACCCCACGGGACTAAGTGGTCCCATCCGCATGGGACACGCAGAGCTTCCAGGTGAAGAGAGAAGCTACAGTGAGTCTGAGGCCCTGTCTAGCGGGAGCACCGACGTGTGTTTGAGGCAGCCAGGCACACAGGAGTCTCTCGAAAATGTGAGTCACGTCAAACCCATCCTCAAGGAATCCATATGCTTTTCACCTTAGAGGCCAGGGCAAAATTGCTGGAAGCCAGGCCCGAAAGAATTAGGAGCGCTCGCGGTCCACTTCGTGTATTCTGAGGTGTTTGGGTACCCCCCCACGCACAGGCCTCTGAGAACCATCCTGCCCCGACAATGCATGCAGGTGGAATGAAGGACCAGAAGGCTAAGGATTGGATCATCACGGACGTGGCCCCTCCTTCTTTGAGTCACGCCCACAGATATCAAGGGAAATACGCTGAGTACATGACACACGGTCCTCTGTGAGCACAGTTAGGATTTGTTGTGGCCTTGCATGCTCCTCACATCATGAGCAACTCCCAGGTGATATGGAAAGAAAAGAGCAGGCAGGACTCTACTGTATGCTGACATTGTACACGTACAGTACACAACAGTGCCTCCAGTGCTCCAAGGCAGGTTCTTGGGTCTGGGCACTGGAATGATATCTTGACTTGCCAGAAAATGATAGCAATGTCTTTGGGTCAAATGGAAGTCACGTTCGTAGTTCTTTCTAAGATATCCCCGTTGCAGGACAAATATTTAGGGCATGTGTCACCATTGAGGACCTCTTGCATAGTTTTCATTTCATCCTCTGAAATTCAGAGGTCACAGCAGTTGAGTATCATAAACACAGGGGGCTGGAAGTCATGGCACGTCACCTATAGTGTCAGCAGAGATAAGAGGATAAACCTAGAAAAAAAAAAAAAAGAGGATGAACTGACATTGCAGCCAGCCTGAGGCTAACGTGCTGAATCGCAGGACACCTGCTGGTAGAATTCAAGCCCACCTGGAGGTAGAAAGGACAAGGGAAGAAGCCGCGGGCTGCGTGGCAAGCGGCAAGTGGCGCAAAGGTTAGGTCTTTTGACTCTGAAACCCCAGGACGCCGGTTCGAGCCTTGGGCCAATAAGCAGGCCTGAGACACAAGGGGGCGCTCGTGTGTGCTAGGGCACCTGGTGTGCCCATATCCTGCCGTGTGTCCTTTTAACTCTTCTCGATCTCTCCCTTTCTCTCTCCTAGTTAAATAAGTAAAATACTTGGCCACCCCCCCTTGTGTGGGGGTGGGGGGGGCGATGAAAACGTGCTCCACACCGGTTTCTGGAGAGGCACGCGCCCTCCTTGGCCAGCACCTGTTCTGTGTACTTCGCAATTTGATTCTGATAGAAGGTAAGCAGATCAATTCCTATTCAAGACAAGTCAAGAAGGAATTCAAGGACCTATGGGAAGTGGCATTCAACACACAAGCAAGAGTCCTAGCGCCTCTGTCATTGGGTGGAAAGAAAACAGCGCTCCTGACAAGTCCCGGAGTTGCCAGGCTCTCTCTCAAGAAACCTGCACCAGCACCCCTGCACGTTTCAGAAGAAGTGACCCCTCATCATCACCAGTGACAAGGGTAAGTGAGCAGTCCACGGAAGTGGACTGAGACGTTCTCGACGGTTTTCTCATGTCTGTATTTGTTAGATGTCAGGCAGGCTCTCGTGCTCCATCAGCTGGCTTGGTGCTCGGGGAGGCCCTCCGCCTCCAGCCAATTAACGGAGACTTTCTGGAGCTGTCTCCTTGCCAGAGAAAACACAGCCTCCGCGCCCTGCTCCCTCGCATTTCAGACAGCCCCATGACAGTAGGCTCACCAATTGTAAGTGAGGGGCTGAACCCGCAGAAATTGCTCAATTTGAACAAGAGCGACTGCGGCTGGCCCATGGCCCTGCGTCGGCCATCTTTGTGAATGATGTCAATCTGACCGTTTCTCTGAAGAGAGCCGATTCTCTAACCTAGGGTGATAGCATTCGCTCTCACCCTAGGTTAGAGAATCGGGAGCTTTTTGGACAAAGAGAAGGCCTCGAAGATGCAGGGACACTCTGCGTGCTAGGGAAAGGGGGCCCCTGACACCCACGGGACTCAAGTGGTCCCCATCCGCATGGGACACGCAGAGCTTCCAGGTGAAGAGAGAAGCTACCAGTGAGTCCTGAGGCCCTGTCTTGCGGGAGCACCGACGTGTGTTAGGAGGCAGCAGGCACACAGGAGTCTCTCGAAAATGTGAGTCACGTCAAACCCATCCTCAGGAATCCATATGCTTTTCACCTTAGAGGCCCAGGGCAAAATTGCTGAAGCCAGGCCCGAAAGAATTAGGAGCGTCGCGGTCCATTCGTGTATTCTGAGGGTTTGGGTACCCCCACCGCACAGGCTCTGAGAACCATCTGCCCCCGACAATGCATGCAGGTGGAATGAAGGACCAGAAGGCTAAGGATTGGATCATCACGGACGTGCCCCTCCTATCTTTGAGTCACGCCCACAGATATCAAGGGAAATAACGCTGAGTACATGACACACGGTCCTCTTGTGAGCACAGTTAGGATTGTTGTGGCCTTGCATGCTCCTCACATCATGAGCAACTCCCAGGTGATATGGAAAGAAAAGAGCAGGCAGGACTCTACTGTATGCTGACATTGTACACGACAGTACACAACAGTGCCTCCAGTGCTCCAAGCAGGTTCTTCGGGTCTGGCACTGGAATGATATCTTGACTTGCCAGAAAATGATAGCAATGTCTTTGGGTCAAATGGAAGTCACGTTCGTAGTTCTTTCTAAGATATCCCCGTTGCAAGGACAAATATTTAGGGCCAGTGTTCACCATCTGAGACCTCTTGCATAGTTTTCATTTCATCCTCTGAAATTCAGAGGTCACAGCAGTTGAGTATCATAAACACAGGGGGCTGGAAGTCATGGCAGTCACCTATAGTGTCAGCAGAGATAAGAGGATAAACCATAGAAAAAAAAAAAAAAGAGGATGAACATGACATTGCAGCCAGCCTGAGGCTTACGTGATGAATCGCAGACACCTGCTGGTAGAATTCAAGCCCACCTGGAGGTAGAAAGGACAAAGGGAAGAAGCCGCGGGCTGCGTGGCAAGCGGCAAGTGGCACCAAAGGTTAGGTCTTTTGACTCTGAAACCCCAGGACGCCCGGTTCGAGCCTTGGGCCATAAGCAGGCCTGAGACACAAGGGGGCGCTCGTGTGTGCTAGGGCACCTGGTGTGCCCATATCCTGCCGTGTGTCCTTTTAACTCTTCTCGATCTCTCCCTTTCTCTCTCCTAGTTAAAATAAATAAAATACTTGGCCACCCCCCTTGTGTGGGGGTGGGGGGGGCGATGAAAACGTGCTCCACACCGGTTTCTGGAGAGGCAGCGCCTCCTTGGCCAGCACCTGTTCTGTGTACTTCGCAATTTGATTCTGATAGAAGGTAAGCAGATCAATCCTATTCAAGACAAGTCAAGAAGGAATTCAAGGACCTATGGGAGTGGCATTCAACACACAAGCAAGAGTCCTAGCGCCTTCTGTCACTTGGGTGGAAAGAAAACAGCGCTCCCTGACAAGTCCCGGGAGTTGCCAGGCTCTCTCTCAAGAAACCCTGCACCAGCACCCCTGCACGTTTCAGAAGAAGTGACCCTCATCATCACACCAGTGACAAGGGTAAGTGAGCAGTCCACGGAAGTGGACTGAGACTGTTCTCGACCGGTTCTTCTCCATGTCTGTATTTGTTAGATGTCAGGCAGGCTCTCCGTGCTCCATCAGCTGGCTTGGTGCTCGGGGAGGCCCTCCGCCTCCAGCCAATTAACGGAGACCTTTCTGGAGCTGTCTCCTTGCCAGAGAAACACAGCCTCCGCGCCCTGCTCCCTCGCACTTTCAGACAGCCCATGACAGTAGGCTCACCAATTGTAAGTGAGGGGCTGAACCCGCAGAAATTGCTCAAATTTGAACCAACGAGCGACTGCGGCTGGCCCATGGCCCCTGCGTCCAAGGCCACTCCTTTGTGAATGATGTCAATTGACCCGTTTCTCTGAAGAGAGCCGATTCTCTAAACTAGGGTGATAGCATTACGCTCTCCACCTAGGTTCGAGAACTTCGGGAGCTTTTTGGAACAGAAGAGAAGGCCTCGAGATGCAGGGACTCTCTGCGTGCTAGGGAAAGGGGGCCCCTGACCACCCACGGGACTCAAGTGGTCCCATACGCATGGGACACGCAGAGCTTCCAGGTGAAGAGAGAAGCTTCCAGTGAGTCCTGAGGCCTGTCTAGCGGGAGCACCGAACGTGCTGTTTGAGGCAGCAGGCACACAGGAGTCTCTCGAACAATGTGAGTCACGTCAACCCACATCCTCAGGAATCCTATATGCTTTTCAACCTTAGAGGCCCAGGGCCAAAATTGCTGAAGCCAGGCCCGAAAGATATAGGAGCGTCGCGGTCCAATTCGTGTATTCTGAGGGTTTGGGTACCCCCACGCACCAGCGCTCTGAGAACCATCCTGCCCGACAATGCATGCAGGTGGAATGAAGGACCAGGAAGGCTAAGGATTGGATCATCACGGACGTGCCCCTCCTTCTTTGAGTCACGCCCACAGATATCAAGGGGAAACTACGCTGAGTACATGACACACGGTCCTCTGTGAGCACAGTTAGGATTTGTTGTGGCCTTGCTTGCTCCTCACATCATGAGCAACTCCCAGGTTGATATGGAAAGAAAAGAGCAGGCAGGACCTCTACTGTATGCTGACATTGTACACGACAGTACACAACAGTGCCTCCAGTGCTCCAAGCAGGTTCTTGGGTCTGGCACTGGAATGATTCTTGACTTGCCAGAAAATGATAGCAATGTCTTTGGGTCAAATGGAAGTCACGTTCGTAGTTCTTTCTAAGATATCCCCGTTGCAGGACAAATATTTAGGGCCCATGTGTCACATTGAGCACCTCTTGACTAGTTTCTCATTTCATCTCTGAAATTCAGAGGTAACAGCAGTTGAGTATCATAAACACAGGGGGCTGGAAGTCATGGCAGTACACCTATAGTGTCAGCAGAGATAAGAGGATAAACATAGAAAAAAAAAAAAAAGAGGTATGAACATGACATTGCAGCCAGCCTGAGGCTACGTGCCTGAATCGCAGGAACCTGCCTGGTAGAATTCAAGCCCCACCTGGAGGTAGAACAGGGACAAAGGGAAGAAGCCGCGGGCTGCGTGGCAAGCGGCAAGTGGCGCAAAGGTTAGGTCTTTTGACTCTGAAAACCCCAGGACGCCGGTTCGAGCCTTGGGCCATAAGCAGGCCTGAGACACAAGGGGGCGCTCGTGTGTGCTAGGGCACCTGGTGTGCCATATCCCTGCCGTGTGTCCTTTCTAACTCTTCTCGATCTCTCTTTCTCTCTCCTAGTTAAATAAGTAAAATACTTGGCCACCCCCCCTTGTGTGGGGGTTGGGGGGGGCGATGAAAACGTGCTCCACACGGTTTCTGGAGAGGCAGCGCCTCTTGGCAGCACTGTTCTGTGTACTTGCAATTTGATTTGATAGAAGGTAAGCAGATCAATTCCTATTCAAGACAAGTCAAGAAGGAATTCAAGGACCCTATGGGAGTGGCATTCACACACTACAAGCAAGAGTCCCTAGCGCCTCTGTCATTGGGTGGAAAGAAAACAGCGCTCCTGACAAGTCCCGGAGTTGCAGGCTCTCTCTCAAGAAACTGCACCAGACACCCTGCACGTTTCAGAAGAAGTGACCCCCTCATCATCACCGTGACAAGGGTAAGTGAGCCAGTCCACGGAAGTGGACTGAGACGTTCTCGACGGTTTTCCTCATGTCTGTATTTGTTAGATGTCAGGCAGGCTCTCGTGCTCCATCAGCTGGCTTGGTGCTCGGGGAGGCCCTCCGGCCTCCAGCCAATTAACGGAGACTTTCTGGAGCTGTCTCCTTGCCAGAGAAACACAGCCTCCGCGCCCTGCTCCCCCTGCATTTCAGACAGCCCCCATGACAGTAGGCTCACCAATTGTAAGTGAGGGGCTGAACCGCAGAAATTGCTCAATTTGAAACAAGAGCGACTGCCGGCTGGCCCATGGCCCTCGCGTCGGCCATTCTTCGTGAATGATGTCAATCTGACCGTTTCTCTGAAGAGCAGCCGATTCTCTAATCCTAGGGTGATAGCATTCGCTCTCACCCTAGGTTAGAGAATCGGGAGCTTTTTGGACACAAGAGAAGGCCTCGAAGATGCGAGGGACTCTCTGCAGTGCTAGGGAAAGGGGGCCCCTGACACCCACGGGACTCAAGTGGTGGCTCACCTCCGCATGGGCCACGCAGAGCTTCCAGGTGAAGAGAGAAGCTACCTGTGAGTCCTGAGGCCCTGTCTTGCGGGAGCACCGACGTGTGTTTGAGGCAGCAGGCACCACAGGAGTCTCTCGAAATGTGAGTCCAGTCAAAACCCATCCCTCAGGCATCCATATGCTTTTCACCTTAGAGGCCACAGGGCAATATTGCTGAAGCCAGGCCCGAAAGAACTTAGGAGCGTCGCCGGTCCTTTCGTGTATTCTGAGGGTTTGGGTACCCCCACCGCACAGGCTCTCGAGAAACACTCCTGCCCCGACAATGGCATGCAGGTGGAATGAAGACAGAAGGCTAAGGACTTGGATCATCACGGACGTGCCCTCCTTCTTTGAGTCACGCCCACAGATATCAAAGGGAAATACGCTGAGTACATGACCACACGGTCCTCTGTGAGCACAGTTAGATTTGTTGTGGCTTGCATGCCTCCTCACATCATGAGCAACTCCAGGTGATCATGGAAAGAAAAGAGCAGGAGGACTTACTGTATGTGACATTGTACCCGACAGTACACAACAGTGCCTCCAGTGCTACAGCAGGTTCTATGGGTCTGGCACTGCGACACTGATATCTTGACTTGACAGAAAATGATAGCAATGTCTTTGGGTCAAATGGGAAGTCACGTTCGTAGTTCTTTCTAAGATATCCCCCGTTGCAGGACAATATTTAGGGCCATGTGTCACCTTTGAGACTCTTGCATAGTTTACATTTCATCTCTGAAATTCAGAGGTCACAGCAGTTGAGTATCATAAACACAGGGGGCTGGAAGTCATGGCAGTCACCTATAGTGTCAGCAGAGATAAGAGGATAAACCATCAGAAAAAAAAAAAAAAGAGGATGACAATGACATTGCAGCCAGCTGAGGCTACGTGCTGAATCGCAGGACACCCTGCTGGCTAGAATTCAAGCCCACTGGAGGTAGAAAGGAAAAGGGAAGAAGCGCGGGCCTGCGTGGCAAGCGGCAAGTGGCGCAACAGGTTAGGTCTTTTGACTCTGAAACCCCAGGAACGCCGGTTCGAGCCTTGGGCCATAAGCAGGCCTGAGACACAAGGGGGCGCTCGTGTGTGCTAGGGCACCTGGTGTGCCCATATCCTGCGTGTGTCCTTTTAACTCTTCTCGATCTCTCCCTTTCTTCTCCTAGTTAAATAAGTAAAATACTTGGCCACCCCCCTTGTGTGGGGCGTGGGGGGGGGCGATGAAAACGTGCTCCAACCGGTTTTGGAGAGGCAGCGCCTCCTTGGCCGAGCACTGTTCTGTGTACTTCGCCAATTTGCATTCTGATAGAAGGTAAGCAGATCCAATTCCTATTCAAGACACGTCAGAAGGAATTCAAGGAACCTATGGGAGTGGCCATTCAACACCAAGCAAGAGTCCTAGAGCCTCTGTCATTGGGTGGAAAGAAAACAGCGCTCCTGAAAAGTCCCGCGAGTTGGCCAGGCTCTCTCTCAAGAAACCTGCACCAGCACCCCTGCACGTTTCAGAGAAGTGACCCCTCATCATCCACCCAGTGACAAGGGTAACGTGAGCCAGTCCACGGAAGTGGACTGAGACCGTTCTCGACGGTTTTCTCATGTCTGTATTTGTTAGATGTCAGGCAGGCTCTCGTGCTCCATCAGTGGCTTGGAGCTCGGGGAGGGCCCCTCCGCCTCCAGCCAATTAACGGAGACTTTCTGGAGCTGTCTCCTTGCAGAGAAAACCCCAGCCTCCGCGCCCTGCTCCCTCGCATTTCAGACAGCCCATGACAGTAGGCTCACCAATTGTAAGTGAGGGGCTGAACCGCAGGAATTGCTCAATTTGAACAAGAGCGACTGCGGCTGGCCCATGGCCTGCGTCCGGCCCATCTTTGTGAATGATGTCAATCTGACCGTTTCTCTGAAGAGAGCCGATTCTCTAACCTAGGGTGATAGCATTCGCTCTCACCCTAGGTTAGAGAATCGGGAGCTTTTTGGACAAAGAGAAGGCCCTCGAAGATGCAGGGACTCTCTGCGTGCTAGGGAAAGGGGGCGCCCCTGACACCCACGGGACTCAAGTGGTCCCATCCCGCACTGGGACCACGCAGAGCTTCCAGGTGAAGAGAGAAGTACCAGCTGAGTCCTGAGGCCCCTGTCCTAGCGGGGAGCACCGACGTGTGTTTGAGGCAGCAGGCACACAGGAGTCTCTCGAAATGTGAGTCACGTCAAAACCCATCCTCAGGAATCCATATGCTTTTCACCTCTAGAGGCCAGGGCAAAATTGCTGAAGCCAGGCCCCGAAAGAATTAGGAGCGTCGCGGTCCATTCGTGTATTTGAGGGTTTGGGTACCCCCACGCACAGGTCTGAGAACATCCTGCCCGACAATGCATGAGGCTGGAATGAAGGACCAGAAGGCTATAGGATTGGATCATCACGGACGTGCCCCACTCCATTCTTTGAGTCCACGCACACAGATATCAAGGGAAATACCGCTGAGTACATGACACACGGTCCCTCTGTGAGCACAGTTAGGATTTGTTGTGGCTTGCACTGTCCTCACATCATGAGCAACTCCCAGGTGATATGGAAGAAAAGAGCAACAGGACTCTACTGTATGCTGACATTGTACACGACAGTACACAACAGTGCCTCCAGTGCTCCAAGCAGGTTCTTGGGTCTGGCACTGGAATGATATCTTGACTTGCCAGAAAATGATAGCAATGTTCTTTGGGTCAAATGGCAGTCAGTTGTAGTTTCTTTCTAAGATATCACCGTTGCAGGACAACCAATATTTAGGGCCATGTGTCACCATTGAGACCTCTTGCATAGTTTTCATTTCATTCTGAAATTCAGACGGTCACAGCAGTGAGTATCATCAACACAGGGGGCTGGAAGTCATGGCAGTCACCTATAGTCGTCAGCAGAGATAAGAGGATAAACTAGAAAAAAAAAAAAAAGAGGACTGAAATGACATTGCAGCCAGCCTGAGGCTACGTGCTGAATCGCAGGACACCTGCTGGTAGAATTCAAGCCCACCTGGAGGTAGAAAGGACAAAGGGAAGATCCGCGGGCTGCGTGGCAAGCGGCAAGTGGCGCAAAGGTTAGGTCTTTTGACTCTGAAACCCAGGACGCGGTTCGAGCCTTGGGCATAAGCAGGCCTGAGACACAAGGGGGCGCTCGTGTGTGTAGGGCACTGAGTGTGCCCATATCCTGCGTGTGTCCTTTTAACTCTTCTCGATCTCTCCCTTTCTCTCTCTAGTTAAAATAAGTAAATACTTGGCCACCCCTTGTGTGGGGGTGGGGGGGGGCGATGAAAACGTGCTCCACACGGTTTCTGGAGAGGCAGCGCCTCCCTTGGCCAGCACCTGTTCTGTGTACTTCGCAATTTGATTCTGATAGAAGGTAAGCAGATCAATTCCTATTCAAGACAAGTCAAGAGGAATTCAAGGACCTATGGGAGTGGCATTCAAACACACAAGCAAGAGTCCTAGCGCCTCTGTCATTGGGTGGAAAGAAAACAGCGCTCTGACAAGTCCCGGAGTTGCAGGCTCCTCTCTCAAGAAACCTGCACCAGCACCCCTGCACGTTTCAGAAGAAGTGACCCTCATCATCACCAGTGACAAGGGTAAGTGAGCAGTCCACGGAAGTGGACTGAGACGTTCTCGACGGTTTTCTCATGTCTGTATTTGTTAGATGTCAGGCAGGCTCTCGTGCTCCATCAGCTGGCTTGGTGCTCGGGGAGGGTCCCTCCGCCTCCAGCCAATTAACGGAGACTTTCTGGAGCTGTCTCCTTGCCAGAGAAACACAGCCTCCGCGCCCTGCCTCCCTCGCATTTCAGAACAGCCCATGACAGTAGGCTTCACCAATTGTAAGTGAGGGGCTGAACCAGCAGAATTTGCTCAATTTGAACCAAGAGCGACTGCGGCTGGCCCCATGGCCCCTGCGTGGCCATCTTTGTGAATGATGTCAATCTGACCGTTTCTCTGAAGAAGAGCCGATTCTCCTAACCCTAGGGTGATAGCATTCGCTCTCACCCTAGGTCTAGGAATCGGGAGCCTTTTTGGACAAAGAGAAGGGCCTCGAAGATGCAGGGACTCTCTGCGTGCTAGGAGAAAGGGGGCCCCTGACACCCACGGGACTCAAGTGGTCCCATCCGCATGGGACACGCAGCAGCTTCCAGGTGAAGAGAGAAGCTACCAGTGAGTCTGAGGCCCCTGTCTTGCGGGAGCACCGACGTGTGTTTGAGGCAGCAGGCACACAGGAGTCTCCTCCCGAAATGTGAGTCCGTCAAACCATCCTCAGGACATCCATATGATTTTCACCCTTAGAGGCCCAGGGCAAAATTGCTGAAGCCAGGCCTGAAAGAGATTAGGAGCGTCGCAGGTCCATTCGTGTATTCTGAGGGTTTTGGGTACCCCACGCACAGGCTGCTGAGAACCATCCTGCCCCGAACAAATGCATGCAGGAGAATGAAGGACCAGAAGCGCTAGAGGATTGGATTCATCACGGATCGTGACCCTCCATCTTTGAGTCACGCCCCACAGATATCAAGGGAAATACGCTGAGTACATGACACACGGTCCTCTGTGAGCACAGTTAGGATTTGTTGTGGCCTTGCATGCTCCTCCACATCATGAGCAATCCCAGGTGATATGGAAAGAAAAGAGCAGGCAGGACTCTACTGTATGCTGACATTGTACAAGGACAGTACACAACAGTGCCTCCAGTGCTCAAGCAGGTTCTTCGGGTCTGGCACTGGAATGATATCTTGACTTGCCAGAAAATGATAGCAATGTTCTTTGGGCAAATGGATGTCACGTTACATAGTTCTTTCTAAGATAATCCCCGTTGCAGGGACAAATATTTAGGGCCATGTGTCACCATCTGAGACCTCTTGCATAGTTTTCATTTCATCTCTGAAATTCAGAGGTCACAGCCGTTGAGTATCATAAAACAAGGGGGCTGGAAGTCATGGCAGTCACTATAGTGTCTAGCAGAGATAAGAGGATAAACATAGAAAAAAAAAAAAAAAAGAGGATGAACCTGAATTGCAGCCAGCCTCGGGTACGTGCTGAATCGAGGACACTGCTGGTAGAAATCAAGCCCACTGGAGGTAGAAAGGACAAAGGGAAGAAGCCGCGGGCCTGCGTGGCAAGCGGCAAGAGGCGCAAAGGTTAGGTCTTTTGGACTCTGAAACCACCAGGAAGCCGGTTCGAGCCTTGGGCCATAAGCAGGCCTGAGACACAAGGGGGCGCTCGTGTGTTGCTAGGGCACCTTGGTGTGCCATATCCTGCCGTGTGTCCTTTTAACTCTTCTCGATCTCTCCTTTCTCTCTCCTAGTTAAATAAGTAAAATACTTGGCCACCCCCTTGTGTGGGGGTGGGGGGGGGCGATGAAAACGTGCTCCACACCGGTTTCTGGAGAGGCAGCGCCTCCTTGGCCAGCACTGTTCTGTGTACTTCGCAATTTGATTCTGCTAGAAGGTAAGCAGATCAATTCCTATTCAAGACAAGTCAAGAAGGAATTCAAGGACCTATGGGAGTGGCATTCAACACACAAGCAAGAGTCTAGCGCCTCTGTCATTGGGTGGAAAGAAACAGCGCTCCCTGACAAGTCCCGGAGTTGCCAGGCTCTCTCTCAAGAAACCTGCACCAGCACCCTGCACGTTTCAGAAGAAGTGACCCCTCATCACACCAGTGACAAGGGTAAGTGAGCAGTCCACGGAAGTGGACTGAGACGTTTCGACGGTTTTCTCATGTCTGTATTTGTTAGATGTTCAGGCAGGCTCTCGTGCTCCATCAGTGGCTTGGAGCTCGGGGAGGCCCTCGCCTCCAGCCAATTAACGGAGACTTTCTGGAGCTGTCTCCTTGCCAGAGAAACACAGCCTCGCGCCCTGCTCCTCGCATTTCAGACAGCCCATGACAGTAGGCTCACCAATTGTAAGTGAGGGGTGAACCCGCAGAAATTGCTCAATTTGAAAAGAGCGACTGCGGGCTGGCCATGGCCCTGCGTCGGCCATCTTTGTGAATGATGTCAATCTGACCGTTTCTCTGACGAGAGCGACTTTCTAACCTAGGGTGATAGCCAATTCGCCTCTCACCTACGGTTAGAGAATCGGGAGCTTTTTGGACAAAGAGAGGCCTCGAAGAATGCAGGGATCTCTCTGCGTGCTAGGGAAAGGGGGCCCCTGACACCCACGGCGGATCACAGTGGTCCCATCCGCATGGGACACGCAGAGCTTCCAGGTGACGAGAGAAGCTACCAGTGAGTCCTGAGGCCCTGTCTAGCGGGAGCACCGACGTGTGTTTGAGGGCAGCAGGCACACAGGAGTCTCTCGAAAATGTGCGTCAACGTCAAACCATCCTCAGGAATCCATATGCTTTTCACCTTAGAGGCCCAGGGCAAAATTGCTGAAGCCAGGCCCGAAAGAATTAGGAGCGTCGCGGTCCATTCGTGTATTCTGAGGGTTTGGGTACCCCCACGCACAGGCTTGAGAACCATCCTGCCCCGACAATGCATGCAGGTGGAATGAAGGACCAGAAGGCTAAGGATTGGATCATCACGGACGTGCCCCTCCTTCTTTGAGTCACGCCCACAGATATCAAGGGAAATACGCTGAGTACATGACACACGGTCCTCTGTGAGCACAGTTAGGATTTGTTGTGGCCTTGCATGCTCCTCACATCATGAGCAACTCCAGGTGATATGGAAAGAAAAGAGCAGGCAGGACTCTACTGTATGCTGACATTGTACACGACAGTACACACAGTGCCCCAGTGCTCCAAGCAGGTTCTTGGGTCTGGCACTGGAATGATATCTTGACTTGCCAGAAAATGATAGCAATGTCTTTGGGTCAAATGGAAGTCACGTTCGTAGTTCTTTCTAAGATATCCCCCGTTGCAGGACAAATATTTAGGGCCATGTGTCACCATTGAGACCTCTTGCATAGTTTTCATTTCATCTCTGAAATTCAGAGGTCACAGCAGTTGAGTATCATAAACACAGGGGGCTGGAAGTCATGGCAGTCACCTATAGTGTCAGCAGAGATAAGAGGATAAACATAGAAAAAAAAAAAAAAGAGGATGAACATGACATTGCAGCCAGCCTGAGGCTACGTGCTGAATCGCAGGACACCTGCTGGTAGAATTCAAGCCCACCTGGAGGTAGAAAGGACAAAGGGAAGAAGCCGCGGGCTGCGTGGCAAGCGGCAAGTGGCGCAAAGGTTAGGTCTTTTGACTCTGAAACCCCAGGACGCCGGTTCGAGCCTTGGGCCATAAGCAGGCCTGAGACACAAGGGGGCGCTCGTTATGTGCTAGGGCACCCTGGTGTGCCCATATCCTGCCGTGTGTCCTTTTAACTCTTCTCGATCTCTCCCTTCTCTCTTCCTAGTTAAATAAGTCAAAATCACTCTGGCCACCCCCCTTGTGTGGGGGGTGGGGGGGTCGATGAAAACGTGCCTCCCACACCGGTTTCCTGGAGAGGCAGCGCCTCCTTGGCCCAGCACTGTTCTGTGTACTTCGCATTTGATTCTGATAGAAGGTAGCAGATCAATTCCTATTCAAGACAAGTCAGAGGAATTCAAGGACCTATGGGAGTGGCATTCAACACCAAGCACAGAGTCCTCGCGCCTCCTGTCATTGGGTGGAAGAAAACAGCGCTCCTGACCAAGTCGGAGTTGCCAGCGCTCTCCTTCAAGAAACCTGCACCAGCAACCTGCACGTTTCAGAAGAAGTGACCCCTCATCATCACCAGTGACAAGGGTAAGTGCAGCAGTCCACGGAAGTGGACTGAGACGTTCTCGACGGTTTTCTCATGTCTGTATTTGTTAGATGTCAGGCAGGCTCTCGTGTCTCCATCAGCTGGCTTGGTGCTCGGGGAGGCCCCTCCGCCTCCAGCCAATTAACGGAGACTTTCTGGAGCTGTCTCCTTGCCAGAGAAAACACAGCATCGCGCCCTGCTCCCTCGCATTTCAGACAGCCCCATGACAGTAGGCTCACCAATTGTAAGTGAGGGGCTGAACCCGCAGAAATTGCTCAATTTGAACAAGAGCGACTGCGGCTGGCCCATGGCCCTGCGTCGGCCATCTTTGTGAATGATGTCAATCTGACCGTTTCTCTGAAGAGAGCCGATTCTCTAACCTAGGGTGATAGCATTCGCTCTCACCCTAGGTTAGAGAATCGGGAGCTTTTTGGACAAAGAGAAGGCCATCGAAGATGCAGGGACTCTCTGCGTGCTAGGGAAAGGGGGCCCCTGACACCCACGGGACTCAAGTGGTCCCATCCGCATGGGACACGCAGAGCTTCCAGGTGAAGAGAGAAGCTACCAGTGAGTCCTGAGGCCCTGTCTAGCGGGAAGCACCGACGTGTGTTTGAGGCAGCAGGCACACAGGAGTCTCTCGAAAATGTGAGTCACGTCAAACCCATCCTCAGGAATCCATATGCTTTTCACCCTTAGAGGCCCAGGGCAAAATTGCTGAAGCCAGGCCCGAAAGAATTAGGAGCGTCGCGGTCCATTCGTGTATTCTGAGGGTTTGGGGTACCCCCACGCACAGGCTCTGAGAACCATCCTGCCCCCGACAATGCAATGCAGGTGGAATGAAGGCCCAGAAGGCTAAGGATTGGATCATCACGGACGTGCCCCTCCCTTCTTTGAGTCTACGCCCCCACAGATATCAAGGGAAATACGCTGAGTACATGACAACACGGTCCTCTGTGAGCACAGTTAGGATTTGTTGTGGCCTTGCATGCTCCTCAACATCATGAGCAACTCCCACGGTGATATGGAAAGAAAAGAGCAGGCAGGACTCTACTGTATGCTGACATTGTACACGACAGTACACAACAGGTCCTTCCAGTGCTCCCAGAGGTTCTTGGGTCTGGCACTGGAATGATATCTTGACTTGTCAGAAAATGATTGCAATGTCTTTGGGTCAAATGGAAGTCACGTTCGTAGTTCTTTCTAAGATATCCCCGTTGCAGGACAAATATTTAGGGCCATGTGTCACCATTGAGACCTCTTGCATAGTTTTCTTTTCATCTCTGAAATTCAGAGGTCACAGCAGTTGAGTATCATAAACACAGGGGGATGGAAGCTATGGCAGTCAACTATAGTGGCAGCAGGAATAAGAGGAATAAACATTAGAAAAAAAAAAAGAGGATGAACATGACATTGCAGCCAGCCTGAGGCTACGCGCTGTATCGCAGGACACATGCTGGTAGAATTCAAGCCCACCGGGAGGTAGAAAGGACAAAGGGAAGAAGCCGCGGGCTGCGTTGCACGCCGGAAAGTGGCGCAAAGGTGTAGGTCTTTTGCTCTGAAACCCCAGGACGCACGGGTTCGAAGCCTTAGGGCATAAAGCAGTGCCTGAGCCCACAAGGGGGCGCTCGTGTGTGCTAGGGCACCTGGTGTGCCCCATATCCTGCCGTGTGTCCCTTTTAACTCTTCTCGATCTCTCCCCTTTCTCTCTCCTAGTTAAATAAGTAAAATACTTGGCCACCCCCCTTGTGTGGGGGTGGGGGGGGGCGATGAAAACGTGCTCCACACCGGTTTCTGGAGAGGCAGCGCCTCCTTGGCCAGCACCTGTTCTGTGTACTTCGCAATTTGATTCTGATAGAAGGTAAGCAGATCAATTCCTATTCAAGACAAGTCAAGAAGGAATTCAAGGACCTATGGGAGTGGCATTCAACACACAAGCAAGAGTCCTAGCGCCTCTGTCATTGGGTGGAAAGAAAACAGCGCTCCTGACAAGTCCCGGAGTTGCCAGGCTCTCTCTCAAGAAACCTGCACCAGCACCCCTGCACGTTTCAGAAGAAGTGACCCCTCATCATCACCAGTGACAAGGGTAAGTGAGCAGTCCACGGAAGTGGACTGAGACGTTCTCGACGGTTTTCTCATGTCTGTATTTGTTAGATGTCAGGCAGGCTCTCGTGCTCCATCAGCTGGCTTGGGTGCTCGGGGAGGCCCCTCCGCCTCCAGCCAATTAACGGAGACTTTCTGGAGCTGTCTCCTTGCCAGAGAAACACAGCCTCCGCGCCATGCTCCCCTCGCATTTCAGACAGCCCCATGACAGTAGGCTCACCAATTGTAAGTGAGGGGCTGAACCCGCAGAAATTGCTCAATTTGAACAAGAGCGACCTGGCGGCTGGCCCATGGCCCTGCGTCGGCATCTTGTGAATGATGGTCAATCTGACCGTTTTCTCTGAAGAGAGCCGATTCTCTAACCTAGGGTGATAGCATTCGCTCTCACCCTAGTTTAGAGAATCAGAGCTTTTTGGACAAAGAGAATGGCCTCGAAGATGCAGGGACTCTCTGCGTGCTAGGAAAGGGGGGCCCCCTGACACCCGCCACGGACTCATAGTGGTCCCCATCGCGCATGGGACACGCAGAGCTTTCCAGGTGAAGAGAGAAGCCTACCCCAGTGAGTCCTGAGGCCCTGTCTTGGCGGAGCACCGACGTGTGTTTGAGGCGAGCAGGCACACAGGGTAGTCTCTCGAAAATGTGAGTCACGTCAAACCCATCCTCAGGAATCCAATATGCTTTTCACCTTAGAGGCCCAGGGCAAAATTGCTGAAGCCAGGCCCGAAGAATTAGGAGCGTCGCGGTCCATTCGTGTATTCTGAGGGTTTGGGGTACCCCCCCACGCACAGGCTCTGAGAACCATCCTGCCCCGACAATTGCATGCAGTTGGAATGAAGGACCAGAAGGCTAAGGATTGGATCATCACGGACGTGCCCCTCGCTTCTTTGAGTCACGCCCACAGATATCAAGGGAACATACGCTGAGTACATGACCACACACGGTCCTCTGTGAGCAAAGTTAGGATTTGTTGTGGCCTTGCATGCTCCTCACATCATGAGCAACTCCCAGGTGATATGGAAAGAAAAGAGCAGGCTGGACTCTACTGTATGCTGACATTGTACACGACAGTACACAACAGTGCCTCCAGTGCTCCAAGCAGGTTCTTGGGTCTGGCACTGGAATGATATCTTGACTTGCCAGAAAATGATAGCAATGTCTTTGGGTCAAATGGAAGTCACGTTCGTAGTTCTTTCTAAGATATCCCCGTTGCAGGACAAATATTTAGGGCCATGTGTCACCATTGAGACCTCTTGCATAGTTTTCATTTCATCTCTGAAATTCAGAGGTCACAGCAGTTGAGTATCATAAACACAGGGGGCTGGAAGTCATGGCAGTCACCTATAGTGTCAGCAGAGATAAGAGGATAAACATAGAAAACAAAAGAAAAAGAGGATGAACATGACATTGCAGCCAGCCTGAGGCTACGTGCTGAATCGCAGGACACCTGCTGGTAGAATTCAAGCCCACCTGGAGGTAGAAAGGACAAAGGAAGAAGCCGGGGGCTGCGTGGCAAGCGGCAAGTGGCGCAAAGGTTAGGTCTTTTGACTCTGAAAACCCCCAGGACGCCGGTTCGAAGCCTTGGGCCATACGCAGGCCTGAGGACACAAGGGGGCGCTCGTGTGTGCTAGGGCACCTGGTGTGCCATATCCTGCCGTGTGTCCCTTTTAACTCTTCTCGATCTCTCCCTTTTCTCTCCTCAGTTAAATAAGTCAAAATACTTGGCCACCCCCCTAGTGTGGGCGGTGGGGGGGGGCCCCCGGAATGAAAAACGTGCTCCCACAACGGTTTCTGGAGAGGCAGCGCCCTCCTTGGCCAGCCTACCTGTTCTGTGTACTTCGAATTTGATTCTGATAGAAGGTAAGCAGATCAATTCCTATTCAAGACCGAGTCAAGAAGGAATTCCAAGGACCCTATGGGGAGTGGCATTCAACACACAACGCAAGAGTCCTAGCGCCTCTGTCATTGGGTGGAAAGAAAACAGCGCTCCTGACCAAGTCC
>NW_025423403.1:0-106402 GCF_020740685.1 Jaculus jaculus
AGAGAGAGAGAGAGAGAGAGAGGGGCATGCCATGGCCTCTAGCCACTGCAAATGAACTCCAGACACATGTGCATCTGGCTTACCTTAGTGGGAACTCAAACCTGGGTCCTTAGGCTTCACAGGCAAGTGCCTTATGTTGGTAGTTTTCTTATTTTTTTAAATATCTTTTTTAAAAAATTGTTTTTTAAAAATTTATTTATTTATTTATTTATTTTAGAGCCATAGACAGAGAAAGAGGGGGAGAGAGAGAGAGAGAGAGAGAATGGGCGCTCCAGGGCCTTCAGCCTCTGCAAATGAACTCCAGACCCGTGCGCCCCCTTGTGCGTCTGGCTTACGTGGGTCCTGGGGAATTGAGCCTCGAACTGGGGTCCTTAGGCTTCACAGGCAAGCGCTTAACCGCTAAGCCGTCTCTCCAGCCCTGTTGGTAGTTTTCTTGGTTGGCTGTTTTTTCTGTTGTTGTTCTTTCCAACATTCAGTCTGGTACTTTATCTCCAGGGATTCCCAACAAGTACCTATACTCATTTAATCCTGCATGGCTCCTTCAGCTATTTTAAGAGGTTCTCGCATCTATCCAGGTAATTCATACTTTTGAAACTCGGCTAATGTGCATGTATTAGATGTTTCTAGAATGGTTGGGGCTCTTATGTTACTTACTCATCCACGCAACTCCGGCATACGGGTAATGCTATATATTGTCCTTTGAGGGCTGAGGACATGACGACCTGAAAAGTGGGACATTTGTCTGGTGAGTGGCCCAGAGCTCAGGACTGGCTTGCAAACCCATTCTCCAAGTTCTGCCTGTGTCGGATCCTCTTTTCTTCTGCCAGACCCTAGAGTTTCTCTTAACCCCCAGTCAATCTGCTCTTTCTTCAGGAAGATAGTGGCAGTAATGGTCACCCAGGCCCTGAAGGCCATTATTAAGAACATTGGTAGGGTCATTCCCAGGAGCTCCTTCTAGAAGTTCACAAGAAGACTGTCCAGAGACTATGACAGAGTCAGTTAGGAGTCTGTTCTGGAAGCTTCTGCTGAGCTTTTAAAGTCTGGGGAGAACTCTTGAAGCCTGGATGAGCTCTGGAGTCATGATCCTCCTGGAGTCTCTTCCAGGTGAAGCTTGTTCAGAACGCCTCTGGCTTGGTTTGGGAATCCTTCCTGGTGTGTTCATTTCTACCTCGTAATGGGTTAAAAACTGGGTGGAGAGATGGCTCAGCAGTTAAGGCACTTGCCTGAAAAACCTAATGACTCAGATACCCATGTAAACCAGATGCACTAAGTGGGGTCTAGCGTTTGTTTGCAGAGACTAGAGACCCTGACATGACCATTCTCTCTCTCTCTCGCCTTGCAATGGCTAGAGGCCCTAGTGTGCCCATTTTTTCTCTGTCTCTTCCTCTTCAAATAATAAAAAAATCATACAATATATTTTTTAGAAGCTATTATTTTGTGGCTGAGGACATAGTTCTGTGGGTAAAGTGTTTGCTTTGCAAGCCTGAGGACCTGACTTTTATCCCCAGTACCCATGTAAAGTGCTGGGTGGGCACGGCAGCATAATCCTGCAATCCAAGTGCTGGGGACGCAGAGACAGAGAGCATCCCTGGAGCTCACTAGCTGGCCAGTCTAGACTGATTGCTGAACTCTGGACCAGTGGGAGACTCTGTCTCTAAAAGAGGTTGAAGTGGCCAGGTGCGATGGCAAACAGTTTTTTTTGTTTTTCAAGGTAGGGTCTCACTCTAGCCCAGGCTGACCTGGAACTTACTCTGTAGTCTCAGGCTGGTCTCCCAGCACTTGGAAGGCAGAGGTAGGTGGATCACCTTGAGTTTAAGGCCAGCCTGGGATTCCATAGTGACTTCCAGGTCAGCCTGGGCTAGAGTGAGACCCTACCTTGAAAAACAAAACAAAACAAGCAAACATACAAACAAACAACAACAAAAAACACAGGTGAAGCATTTTTTTTTTTAGGATAATGATGGTGACTGACCTCTGACCTCCACATGCACACAAATGTACCCACATAACCATGTGCATGATATATACCATACACACACACACACACACACGTTATTCATATCGTTCCACTCCTACTCCAAGAAACAGCGCGATCATTAGCTCTCTGTGGGTGGCCCTGGGAGGGTCCAGATGTTCAGGGATTTAGCTTCTGCATCTGGTATCTGTCTGGATTGCTGGTAAACTGGGTGTTTACAGTTTTTTGTTTTTCTTTTGAGTTAGGGTCTTGCTCTAGCCCAGGCTGACCTAGAATTCACTATGTAGTCTTAGGGTGGCCTCAAACTCACGGCCATCCTCCTACCTCTGCCTCCTGAGTGCCTGGCTAATGAGTGTTCAGTAAGTTGCTGTCTGAACGTCTTATCTACACTTCTTTTCTTCCAGTTTAAATCTAGTTCCTTTCCTCCCTTCTTTCTTTCCTTCTCTTTTTGTTTTAACTTTATTTATTTATTTGAGAGAGAGAGAAAGAGGCAGAGAAAGGGAGAGAGAGAATGGGTGTGCCAGGGCCTCCAGCCACTGCAAACAAACTCCAGACACATATACCCCTTTGTGCATCTGGCTTACATGGGTCCTGGGGAATCGAACTGAGGTCCTTTGGCTTTGCAGGCAAACGCCTTAACCGCTAAGCCACCTCTCCAGCCCCTTTTATTGGTTTTTAAGACAGGGTTTCACGCTGTATCTCAGGCTGGCCTCAGATTCACTGTGTAGCTCAAGTTGGCCTGTAATTTGCAATCCTCCTGCCTCGGCTCCTAGAGTGCTGGAAGTATGGGTGAGTACCACTGTGCCTGGCCCAACACTTTTATACTGTAATGAGGAGCAGTTGACTAATATCATGAGATTTCAGAATTACTTTGGTCAGGGCTGGAGGGATGGCTTAGCTGTTAAGGCTCTTGCCTGCAAAGCCAAAGGACCCAGGTTCAATTCTCTAGGACCCACATAAACCAGATGCACAAGGTGGTGCATGCTTCTGGAGTTCATTTGCAGTAGCTAGAGGCCCTGGCATACCCATTCTCTCTCTCTCTCTTAAATAAATAAATAAAAATAAGAATAACTTTAAAATATAACTTTGGGGCTGGAGAGATGGCCTAGCAGTGAAGGCATTTGCCTGCAAAACCAAAGGACCCAGGTTTGATTCCCCAGGACCCATATAAAGCCAGGTGCACAAAGGGGTATATGTGTCTGGAGTTTGTTTGCAGTGGCTGGAGGCCCTGGCACACCCATTCTCTCTTTCCTTTCTCTGCCTCTTTCTCTCTCTCTCTGGTGGTTCAAGTGGAATTCGTTTGCGGCTGGCGGCTGTGGTGCACCCATCTCTCTCCCTCTCAAACAAATAAGTAAATAAATATTTAAAAATAAAAAATAAAAAATCACTTTGGTCAAATCTTATTTTGACAATTGTATTTGCAACTATCCTAGGGACTTAAAGATCTTTAAGGAACCTGAAGAAATTGATTGGTAGATGATGCCTTATTGACCTCCAATGCTGTCTTTTTCTTTTCTTTTTTTCTTTGGGTAGGATCTCACTCTAACCCAGGCTGACCTGGAATTCACTGTGGTGCCTCAGGGTGGCCTCGAAGTCATGGTGATCCTCCTATCCCTGCCTCCCGAGTGCTGGGATTAAAGGCGTGTGCCACCATGCCAGGTCTCCAGTGCTGTCTTTTGGCAATGTGCCCGCAGCTCTTCACATAGAGAACGCAGCAGCATAGGCCCCAACTTCTGCTTCGATCTGCTTCGAAAGCAGGTGGCGCAGAGATAATGCGGAATCAATCTCTAGTTCTGTTAGGAGCAATAGTCCTTTGTGGTAGGTGGTAGAGAAATCAAACCCATGAGGTAAACTGAGTGGTAGAGCCCGTGCCTAGCATGCATGAAACCTTAGGGTCAATATCAGTGACCTCTCCGCCTGCTCAAAAACAAAAGTTCTGAGTTGGGTGTGGTGGCATATGCCTGTAATTTCAGCATCTGGGCAAAGGTGGCGGGAGGATGAAGAGTTCATGGCTAGACATCAAGCTCAAGGTTTGGGTTACATGAGATCTTGTCTACAAACAAAACAAAACAAACAAATAAAAACAACCAAAAAAACCCCCCACAACCCCCTGAGAAAAGATAAATAATATAAGAAGCCAAATCTGTGTGTATGAATACACTTTAAAAAATTGTAATTCTTTTTTTAAATAAATACTTTTATTTATTGGAGAGAGAGAGAGAAAAGCAGATAAAGAGAATGGGCACACTAGGGTCTCCAGCCACTGCAAACAAACTCCAGATGCGTGTGCCACCTTGTGCATCTGGCTTACATGGGTTCTGGGGAATCAGACCTGGGTCCTTAGGCTTCACAGGCAAGCGCCTTAACTGCTAAGCCATCTTTCTAGCCCCTTGTTTTTAACTCTTTATTGACAGCCTCCATAATTATAGACAATAAGTCATCCTCCCCTTCTCAAATTCACCCTCCATCAAATCCCCTCCCGCTTTCAGTTAGTCTTTCTCTTGTTCTGATGTCATCATCTTTTCCTCTTACTGTGATGGTCTTGTGTACGCAGGGTCAGGCACTGTGAGGTCATGGATATCAAGGCCATTTTGTGAACCCAACTCTTTTTTTTGAGGTAGGGTCTCACTTTAGCCGAGACTGACCTGGAATTCCCTATGTAGTCTCAGGCTGGCCTTGAACTCATGGTGATCCTCCTACCTCTGCCTCCCAGGTGCTGGGATTAAAGGCGTGCGCCACCATGCCCAGTTCCTATGAACCCAACTCTTCATGTGATACACATCCAAGTGGAGGAGTTAAGGATCTAAAACTGACAACCTAGTTCAAAGTGACTCACATCCATCTATGTATCATTAAAGGTATGATGATGAATTTAGGAATGGAAGAAACCTATAAAAGGAAAGGAATGAGTATTAATCAAGTGGTTTTCAGTGGCTCACAGGATCCTTCATGGATTAAAATAAAGACAAGCCCAAGAGAGCTAGTTGTGTTTTGAATTTTTATTATTTTTATTTTTATTTATTTTTTATTTATTTATTTGAGAGCGAGAGACACAGAGAGAAAGACAGATAGAGGGAGAGAGAGAATGGGCTTGCCAGGGCTTCCAGCCTCTGCAAACGAACTCCAGACGCGTGCGCCCCCTTGTGCATCTGGCTAACGTGGGACCTGGGGAACCGAGCCTCGAACCGGGGTCCTTAGGCTTCACAGGCAAGCGCTTAACTGCTAAGCCATCTCTCCAGCCCCAGTGTTTTGAATTTTTAAATTATATTTCATTTATTTATTTGAAAGAGAGAGGCAGACAGACAGAGAATGGGCGCATCAGGGCCTCCAGCTACTGCAGATAAACTCCAGATACCTGCACCACCTTGTGCATCTGTCTTTTGTTGGTACTGAAGAATCAAACCTGGGTTGTTCCAGTCAGGTTTGCACTGCTGGTAGAAATTACAAAACCAAGAGCAAGTTGTGGGGAAAAAAAGTTTTATTTTGGCTTATAGGCTCAAGGGGGAAGCTCCATGATGGGAAAACGATGGCATGAGCAGAGGGTGGCCATCACCACCTGGCAAACATAGGTTGGACAACAGCAATAAGAGAGTGTGCCAAACATTGGCAAGGGGAAACTGGCTATACCACCCATAAGCCTGCCCCCCAAAATGTACTCCCTCTAGGAGGCGTTAGTCCCCAAATCTCCATCAGCTGGGAACCTGGCATTCAGAACACCTAAGTTTATAGGGGACACCTGAATCAAACTGCCACATTTAGCCCCTGGCCTCCTAAACTGATAACCGTCTATGACATAAAATACAATGTATTCAGTCCAATTTTAAAAGTCCCCATATTTTTTTATCAATCCCAATGATGTTCATACATCCTCATTATCCAAGGTCTTTTAACTGAGCCATATACCAAAAGGTAACCTCAAAAAACCCATAATGGCACAGAATACACATTCACACTGCAAAAGATGGCATTGGGCATAGCAAAGAAATATTCAACTAATACAAGATTCAAAACAACCAGGGCAAACATCAAACTCTGTAGCTTCAAGTCCAACAACTCTAGCCAGTGACAAATCCCCTAGTCTGATAACTGTAACCAGCAACAAGTCTCTGGAGTTCCAATTCCGCCCCTCCAGCTAGGCTACTCACAGTCCTGGGAAACTTCATCTGGGGCCAGAAGCTCTCCTCAGCAGCCATCTCATGGTCCTGGCATCTCCACTGGGTCTCCACTGCAAGCCACGGTTCAACCTCACCGCTCCATCACATCTCCATGCAGGCATCCAGCAAACCTGCTTCACACTGCCCATGGCCATTTCCAAAACACAAGACCGTGTTGCAAATTCAATGACCCTCTCCTTCCTGTGTTCTTATTCTCCACAACACCAGGTAGGGTGCCAATTTGCTAATCCAGGGAGAAATAAAGCAAATTTTGAAAAACAGGACACTTCTTGAGCACTCAGGCCCCTCCAAAAGGGTCCACATTCTTCCTGTTGCCCCAGCGCAGGTCAGCTGGCCCAATCTCAAAGGTTGTAATGTCTCAATTGCAGCTGAATGGGAAACAGTTCACCCAAAGATTTTTCTTTCTCTGCCATATCCCTCTGCTCACACCAGTTCATTTCTGCACAATGCAACCCTGCACAACTTCTCAGAACAGTTTGATTCCCCAGGACCCACGTAAGCCAGATGTGCAAGGCAGCACACGCATCTGGAGTTTGTTTGCAGTGGCTGGAGGCCCTGGCGCGTCCATTCTCTCTATCTCTGCTTCTCTCTCTCAAGTAAATACAAATAAAAACAAAAATAATTAAAAATATTTCATACATATGTGAAATATAAAGAAAAACATTGCTCTTTATAAATGAAAATAATTAAATTTTGGAACACTTGAATGCCAAATTTGCAGCTAATTTTTTTTGTTTTGTTTTGGTTTTTTAATGTAAGGTCTCATTCTAGCTCAGGCTGACCTGGAATTCACTATGTAGTCTCAGGGTGCCCTTGAACTTATGGCAGTCCTCCTACCTCTGCCTCCCGAGTGCTAGGATTAAAGGCATGCGCTACCATGCCTGGCTCTTGAAGCTAATTTTAAATGATAAAAGTAATTTCTTTTTTAAACATATTTAAAAATATTTTATTTGTTTATTTGAGAGAAAGAGAGAGAGAGAGCCTCTAGCCACTGCAAACAAGCTCCAGATTCATGTATCATCATGTGTATCTGGCTTATGTGGATTCTTAGGGAATTGAAACTGGGTCCTCAGCCTTCACAGGTGAGAATCTTAACCACTAAGCCATCTCTCCATCCCTAAAGTGATTTCTTATATCCTATCATTATATTTGAACATAATTATGTCATATAGATTTTAAAAAACATTTTAGTGCATTTTCTTTTAGACTTGAGCTGTATAACACTTGAAATATAGTTACTTCAAGAGACAAACAGTGAGTGTAGAATGAGTATCTAATTATGAATATTAGTAACATATTTCATGAGTAATTTTTTTGGTTTGTTTTATGAGGTATGGCTTCTCACTCTGCAGCCCAGCCTGGCCTCAAACTCATGCCTTAGTGGCTCCCCCCACAGTGCTGGGATAATAAGTATGAGTTACCATGTCTAGGTTATAAATATTTTATTTATTTGAGAGAGAGAGAGAGAGAGAGAGAGAGAGAGAGAGAGAGAGAGAGAGAGATTGAGGGTGCACAGGGCCATCAGATGCCATAAATGAACTCCAGACACATGCCCCACCTTGGGCATCTGGCTTACATGGGTCCTGGGGAATCAAACCAAGGTCCTCTGGCTTTGCAGGCAAATGCCTTAACCACTAAGCCATCTCTCTAGGCCCTTGTAAGTCTTTTAAATAAAATTTAAGCCGGGCATGGTGGCGCATGCCTTTTAATCCCAGCTTTTGGGAGGCAGAGGTAGGTGGATCGCTGTGAGTTCAAGGCCACCCGGAGACTACATAGTGAATTCCAGGTCAGCCTGGGCTAGAGCCAGACCCTACTTCAAAAAACCAAAAAAAAAAAAAAAAAAAAAAAAGAAAAAAAAAAAGGGCAGAGGGGACCAACTCCAGATGGGAGCTCCATTGGCTCCCTTTGGGTTTGTAGCGTGTGGCCTCTCTACCACACTCGCTCTGCCTCTGAGCCATGATCCCCATTTCTGCTGGAACGGTGAATTGGAGGACTCTGTCCACCTGTGTTGAATGCGTAAAGCAGTGCCTATAGGACTTTGAGGGCCCAGAGCCCCAGGCCCTTTCCTGAAAAGCTCCCCGATTCCTTTAGTGTGCTCTACTCAAGATCCCAACTGAGTCCATCTGTAACCCCTAATCTTTGGAGTAGCTGGGAGTTGATGGTGTGGGGGTCTTGCTCACCAGCTACACCTCTGGTCAGTGTATACCGCTCCTGGGTCTTGTACCCGCACTGCAAGGGGGCTGGGAGGTGCCAGGCATTGTAGGGGCTCCAGAACTCTTTGTCTCCAGCTATTTGCCCTCCATGCTCCGAGGCACAAAGGCAGCGCGAACCAGAGATCAGTGGTACCATCCCAGTGAGGCTGTGCTTTCCCGGTATAGCTTGGTGGGCCAGGGGCCAGCCTGGGAGGGAGGGCTGAAGGACGTTGTGAAGGAGCTTCAAGGCAGGATGGTGGGCAACCATGCTCATGCCCAGACCGTTGTGCCTCTGTTGCTGGCACCTGCAAAGCTACATCCAGGTAAATGCGGCCAATGCCAGCCAGCAGAGCTATCGGGCTCGGCCATTCCAGCCGTGATAGGCTTACTGCCTGGGTGCCCTTATGTAGCCCTAGAGCTAAGGTCCTTGATACAGATGGCACTGTCAACTTGTGCCCAACTCCTGTCTGGAGAATAGAACTGGACAGCGTGCCCTAGTCAAAGTCATTATTTGCAATGCAATCTCACCACCGATTGGCAAGCTGTTAGATTCCGTCTGGGCCCATCACACACTCATGGTATCTTTTCAAAGGTCAGAGAAGATGGAGTGCTAGAAGCTAGACCACCCTGCCCAGCGAGTGTCCTGGAGCATCCCTCACTGTCCACACCTCTGTGCTGACCACTGAGGTACAGTCTGCAGGAGGAAGGGCCCCACTGCTTCTGAGCTATAGTTGAGCCAGATCCTCTCCAGACCTTGAAGAAACTTCCATAACTGTAGACAATTTCCTATGGTAATTCCCTCCCTGCCCCCACCTTCCCCTTCAGAACTCCACTCTCCATCATATCCCTTCCCCCTCTCAATCAGTCTCTCTTTTATTTTGATGTCATGATCTTTCCCTCCTATTATGATGGTCTTGTGTAGGTAGTGTCAGGCACTGTGAGGTCATGGATATCCAGGCCATTTTGTGTCTGGGGGGAGCACGTTGTAAGGAGTCCTACCCTTCCTTTGGCTTTTACATTCTTTCTGCCACCTCTTCTGCAATGGACCCTGAGCCTTGTGAGGTGTGATAGAGATATTGCAGTGCTGAGCACTCCTCTGTCACTTCTTCCCAGCACCATCATTACATTTTCTATTGCCAGATATTCCAGCCCCTGTTCTGACATACACACTGAGAGCTGGAGTGTGAACAGAGCAAGAGACCCAACAAGCTCATGAGCCCAGGCCGCTTCCTCTCAGGGTCTAGTGCGTTCTAGAGGATTCCCAGGTTCTGGAGCCAAAGAATGGGGAAGGGTCCAAGGTTCTTAAAAGAGCAGAGGCCAAGGGGGTCTGAGGACAGATACAGTCATACCTGCTGGTCTCCATCCTGAACTCCTGCCCAGAGGACCACAGTGACCCAGCGGACAAGGAAGGGGGCCAGGGCGGCGCCACCTCTGTTAAGGTTAGTCTTCATTGTCAGCGCGACCGGAGTTTAAAAAATCACCTAGGGGCTGAAGAGATTGCTCAGTGGTTAACGTGCTTGCCTGTAGAGCCTAATGACTCAGGTTTGGTTCCCAGTACTAATGTAAAGCCAGATGCACAAAATGGTGGATGCCTCTGGAGCTCATTTGGAGCTCCTGGCTTGCACATAAAGCAATAAAAACATTTAAAAATAATTTTTTATTTTAATATATTTAGAGAGAGAGAGAGAGGGAGGGAGAGAATGGGCATGGCAGAGCCTTCAGCTTCTGTAAAAGAACTCCAGACACATGAACCACCTTGTGCATCTGGCTTACTTGGGTCCTGGGGAATTGAACCTGTGTCCTTTGGAGTCACAGACACTAAGCCATCTCTCCAGCCCTAAATAAAAGCTTTAAATCACCTAGGAGAAGACCTTTGGGAGGGTTTATGAGGGACTTTCCAGAAAGGATGAGCCAAGCAGGGAAGACTTACCCTGCCTTTGGCGGAAGAATGAACACAAGTCCTAAACCTAAGGCAAGAAGGCCAGCAAGCCCAGGCTGAGGCTGTCAGCCAGTAAAACCGCTCTCCCACGGCGACTAAGGTTCATGCCAATGTTCTTCAGGGCCTTTTGGAAGGCAGTGGAGAGTCAGAAGACTATTCCGTGTCTGGGATAAAAATCCCTTACTGGAAAGCAGATAAAGGGCGACTAGAAATTAGCCAACACACTCCCCATCCTGAACAAGGAGCTGGAGAGATGGCTTAGTGGTTAAGGCATTTACCTGAGAAGCCAAAGGATCCAAGTTCCAGTCCCCAGTAGTCACGTTAGCCAGATGCACAAGGGAGCACACACATCTGGAGTTCGTTAGCAGTGGCTGGAAGCCCTGGAGTGCCCATTCTCTCTCTCTCTCTCTCTTGCTGCCTATTTCTCTCTCTCTCAAATAAACAAAATAAAAAGATCCTGCTGGGCATGGTGGTGTATGCCTTTAATCCCAGCACTCAGGAGGCAGAGGTAGGAGGCTCACCGTGAGTTCAAGGCCACTCTGAGACTTTATAGTGAGTTCCAGGTCAGCCTGAAGCCTGAGCTAGAGTGAGACCCTACCTCAAACAAAAACAAAACAACAACAAAAATCCTGAACAAATAACTAAAGGGTTTGTGGACCGCTGAAAATGTAGCCTTGCTAAATATGACCAGTTACTCAGAAGCAGGGTACAAGTTAGACACCGTCCTATGTGTGAACTCTGGCTATGGTCCAAAAACACGCAGAAATTGCTTTGCTCTGCCTTTGGGACCCTAGTTTAGAGGTGACTAGAGGTATAGGTGGGGAATCTGACATGTCCACAGAGCCAGGTGCAGTATCTCTGGCTTTTGCCAGGAGGCCATCTGGCCTGGTGTTGTTTTGCCTCAGTTCCCCTAGTCTGCCTGAGCTCAGGAAAGAAGAGGAGGGCCACTAAGCCACTGAGGCAGGAGGATTGCTGTGAGTTCCAGGCCAGCCTGGGCCACAGAGCAAGACCTTGTCTCCAGAAAACAAATTCAGGGCTGGAGAGATGGCTCAGTGGTTAAGGTGCTAGCCTGCAAAGCCAAAGGAGCCCCGTTTGATTCTCCAGGTCCCATGCAAGCCAAATGCACAAGGTGGCACATGTGTCTGGAGTTCATTTGCAGAGGCTGGATGCCATGGCATGCCCATTCTCTTGCTCTCTATAAATTTCATTTTTGGAACATCATTATAAAGAGGCACATTTTGGCTGGACGCCTTTGATTCCAGTACTCGGGAGGCAGAGGTAGGAGGATTGCCATGAGTTCAAGGCCACCCTGAGACTACATAGTGAAAACCCCAAAATATTTTTCTATTATTTTTTAAAAACTATTTATTGATTTATGAGAGAAAGGGAGAGAGAGAATAGCCATATAGGTATGCCATGTCCTTCTGCTACTGCAAGTGAACTTAAAACACAGGTGACATTGTACATCTGGCTTTATGAGGGTACTGGGGAATCGAACCAGGTTGTTAGGCTTGGCAAGCAAGCACTTTTAGCCACTGAGCCATCTCTCCAGCCCAACTTTTTTTTTTTTTTTATCAAGGTCTCTAATTTGGCCTCAAACTTGCCAATTAGGCTTAGACTGTCTGTCCAACGAGCCCCAGGGATGGTCCAGTGTCTGCCTCCCCAGAGCTGGAATTACAGATACATACCGTCATTTTTGCTTGGGTACTGGGGATTAAAATCAGGACCTCATGCTTGCCAGGCAAATACTTTATGAGGGAGCTTTCTAGTCCCAGAGCTCCTGTATATATTTCTGTAGCTGGTGGAACACGATAATATGTGTCTAGATGCCATTTGGGCACTTAATATCTCCCCTCCCACAGATAGTGTCTCAGAAGCATCATGTTAAATGAATGACTAAATAACAATCTCTCTTAGAGAAATCCTAGCCTACAATTTATGGAATCACTCCCTTGTTATTGGATGTTATTGTATGATTATGTCATTTCTTCTTTTTTAAATTTAGTGTTATAAACAATGTAGCAAGTAAGATTTCTGAATAAAAATGCTCTTAAAAATTATTTTAGTTGGGCGTGGTGGTGCATGCCTTTAATCCCAACACTCGGGAGGTAGAGGTAGTAGGATTGCCATGAATTTGAGGCTACCCTGAGGCTGCATAGTGAGTTCCAGGTCAGCCTGAGCTACAGTGAAACCCTACCCCGAAAAACCAAAAACTAAAAAAACCAAAAAATCATTTTATTTATTTATTTATTTGCAAGGAAGGAGGGAGATAACGGACATGCCAGGGCCTCTAGCCCCTGCAAACAAACCTCAGATACATGTGCCACTTTGTGCATCTGGCTTTACACAGGTACTGGGGAATTTAACCTGGGTCCTTAGGATTTGCAGGCCAGGGCCCTCACCACTGAGCAACCTCTCCAGCCCTGTCTTTATTTATTATTATATGTATATTTTTCAAGGCAGGGTCTCACTCTAGCACAGGCTGACCTGCAGCTCACTCTGTAGCCTAGGCTGGCCTTGAATTTATGGCAATCCTCCTACATCAGTTTCTTCGTGAGTGCTGGGATTGATGGCGTGTACCACCGTGCCTGGCTATTTCTGCATGCTCCTAATTTTCATCCCAATGCATGTTTTTAACCACATAGGAGGTCTCATTGAATGAATTGATTTGAGTCTCAGGAGATAGTTTTTAGACTTTCATACTATGTTGGGATTGCTAAAGACTTTGGGCACATTTGAAGTTGGATTGAATGCATCTGGCATTATGAAAGGGCTATGAGCCTTCGGGGACAAGAGAGGTAATGACAGGATACAATTCAAGGTGATGTGTTTTGGTGCCCAGTTCTCAAGGGGGTGGGGTTGTGTGGAGATTGTTCTGGAATTCACTGTGTGGCTCAGGCTGGCCTGATACTCCTGTGTATCGACCCGCCTCAGCCTCCCTAGTGCTGAGATTACAGGTGTGTGCCCATGCCTGGAGATAGAGCTTTGCAAATTTCCTTTTCATCTTGTACACTTCTTTTTTTTAAATCGTCGTTGCTTTTTTAATTGATTAGGATTTATAGTGGGATGGGAATGTTGATTGAAATATCCCGCTTTTGGGCTGGAGAGATGGCTTAGCAGTTAAGACGCTTGCCTGTGAAACCTGAAGACCCATGTTCAGTTCGCCAGAACCCGTGTAAGCCAGATGCACAGGGTGGCACATGTTTCTGGCATTTGTTTACAGTGGCCATTCTCTCTCTCTAATAAATAAATAAATAAATATTTAAAAATCCTGTTCTTCTTCCTTTTTTTTTTTTCTTTTAGTTTTTCAAGACAGGGACTCACTCAAGGTCAGGCTGACCTGGAATTCACTATGTAGTCCCAGGCTGGCCTCAAACTCACAGTGATCCTCCTACCTCTGCCTCCCTAGTGCTGGGATTAAAGACATGCTACTTTTGTTTTGTTTTAACATTTTACTTATTTATTGGAGAGAGAAAGGTAAAGAGAAAGAGAGGGAATAACAATGAATGGGCACACCAGGGCTTCTAGCCACTGCAAACAAACTGCAGACGCGTGCACCACCCTGTGCATCTGGCTTTATTTGGGTACTGGCGAATGGAACATGGGTCCTTAGGCTTTGCAGGCAGGCGCCTTAACGGGTAAGTCATCTCTCCAGCCAGGACATAATAATTTCTTATCAAGACTGCTGACAGCATTGGGTGAAGGAAGTGGAGGAAGAGGCACCCAGTTTCCTGGCACTAACCCCTTGCAGAAGCTCTGGGGAGGGAAAGGGATTACTTGCTGCCTTGGAGCAATGAGCCTGTCTGCCAGGCACAGAGGTGACACGGCCTGTTTAAAATGCTACAGAAACCTGAGAGTCAGAAAAAGAAGTGTCAATAAAAAATAGTTGCAGTTTCAGGGACAAAGAGAGACTTCTTAGATTGTGCCTGGTCTCAACTGTGACCTGCCCCTGCGGTGCCCCCTCTTAGGGCTGTGGGAAGAAGTGGTTTCCTGTGTACACAGGTGGAAGAGGCCACAGATGGGCCTCTGGCCCAGCCCAGCTGCGGGCACCCTGTGGTCAAGCAGGCATTCTCTCCCCACCCCGCTGTTTCTGGTCCCGGGCCCAGGCTTACGTTGCCCTCCGCTGGACGCTGGCATCCCGCAGATGGCTGGGGGAGACTGCGTCGCACATCTCACACCGTCTCATATGCTTTGGCGATGAGGACGTGCCCACCTCTGATTAACGGACTTGGTGGTGAGGTGGTGGCCTGTGGCACTGAGATGGGGATGGACAAACACCTTCATAGCAGACACTGGATGGCTGTTCATCAGCCTGAACTTGCCAAGGAAGGCCGACTCCTATGCCTTTTGCGGGTCAGGAAGCCAGCCCTATGTTTGTCTTTCCCCTTTTGGTTTCGCCACATAAATTTTTAAGATGCCTTAATCTTTCTCTTTTGGTTTGTAAGTCAGTGTGTATTAATTAGGTTTCATTATTACATTTTCATAGTCAGCCATACTTCTGCTGGAAGGAACACATGGTACTTATAAATCACAAATACAATACAGATAATAAGCAGCGCATTGTGTGTGTGCGTGTGTGTGTGTGTGTGTGTGTGTGTGTGTGTGTGTGAGAGAGAGAGAGAGAGAGAGAGAGAGAGATAGTAGGGTAAAGGCACACACTGGAAGGAGAAATGTCTGTCTGTCTATCTATGTTTTGGTTTTTTAAGATAGGGTTTCACTCTAGCCCTGGGAATTCACTACTGAGTCTTGGGAGGCCTAGATCTTCCTCCTAGTTCTGCCTCCTGAGTGCTGGGATTAAAGGCTTGTGCCACTATGCCTGGCTGTTTTATTTATTTATTTATTTGAGAAAGACCAGGAGGAAAGAGAGAGGGAGGGAGGGAGAGAGAGAATGGGTGTTGCTGCAAATGAACTCCAGATGTGTGTGACTCCTTGTGCATCTGGCTGACATGGGCCCTGGGGAATCGAACCTGGGTCCTTCAACTTCGCAGGCAAGTGCCTTAACTGCCAAGCCATCCCTCCAGCCCTCTGTTTGCTGATCTTAAGTAAACCTTGTGGCTTGAAACAAGAGGGAAACAATCTGCTTTTCCCTCCCCCCTTCCCTAGGACGCCTGCAGGTCCAGGTGAAGCAGGGCGCTGACCAGCTGTTTGACCCTGGCCAAGTCACATCTCCGGCTCGGACCTCCTTTCCTGGATCAAGATGTGACTGCTGGTCTGGCTTGATTCTTGAGGTCTGACTAACTTGAGTCATCTCTGAGTCCCTCATTCTTAGGAAATGAAAGTCACTGGGACAGGAAAAGTTTCTTCCTAGGAATTTCTCATTCCATGGTCTTTTCTGATTTCTCAGAGGTAGTAAAATCATTAGTGATCCTGGGCATGGGTATTGACTTTATTATTTTATTATTTATTTGAGAGAGAGAGAATGGGTGCACCAGGGCCTCTGGCCACTGCTAACAAACTCCAGACACATGCGCTACCTTGTGTATCTGCCTTACATGGATCCTGGGGAATCAAACGTGGGTCCTTAGGTTTCCCAGGCTAGCCAGGGACTCCAGCCACTGCCATTGAACTTCAGGTGAGTGTGCCACCTTGTGTGTATCCTGTATCACCTTGTGCATCTGGCTTACATGGGTTCTGGGGAGTGGAACCTAGGTTCTTAGACTTCACAGGCAAGCACCTTTGCCGCTAAGCCATCTCTCTAGCCCAACATTGATTTTTTTTTTAAAAAAAATTTTATTTATTTATTTATTTGAGAGTGACAGTCATAGAGAGAAAGACAGATAGAGGGAGAGAGAGAGAATGGGCGCGCCAGGGCTTCCAGCCTCTGCAAACGAACTCCAGATGCGTGCGCCCCCTTGTGCATCTGGCTAACGTGGGACCTGGGGAACCGAGCCTCAAACTGGGGTCCTTAGGCTTCACAGGCAAGCGCTTAACCGCTAAGCCATCTCTCCAGCCCCCAACATTGATTTTTTAAAAATATTTTTTTTTTTTTTTTTTGGTCTTTTGAGGTAGGGTTTCACTGTAGTCCAGGCTTACCTGGAATTCATTATGTAGTCTCAGGGTGGACTTGAACTCATGACAATCCTCCTACCTCTGCCTCCCGAGTGCTGGGATTAAAGGCGTGCACCACCACACCCGGCTTATATGTTATATTTTTATTTATTTATTATTTAAGAGAGATAGAGAGGTAGATATATATAGAGAGAATGGGCTTGCCAGGGCCTCTAGCCTCTGCAAATGAACTCCAGATGCATGGGTCATCTTGTGAATCTGGCTTACATGGGCCCTGGGGAATCGAACCTGAGTCCTTTGGCTTTGCAGGCAAGCTCCTTAACCGCTAAGCCATCTCTCCAGCCCCCAATATTGACTTTTTAAAAATGTTTTTAAGGCAGATTATATGTCCTATGCTGTTTTCCAAACCAGCTACCTAACCAACTAACCAGCCCTCTTACTAACCCAGTGAAAAAGCTGCAATGAATATGCTCTTTTGTGGGGTGGTGGACAAGGGGCTGAAACAGGAAGCAGAAATCCCAGAAGTGCAGAATCAGGCAGACCCCCAACTATGCTTGACAATAACTCCTCTGGCCTGAAACGTTCTTACAAACCAGGCCAGGTTCCATCTAAAAGTCAGAATCGTCTCTCATCTCGGCTGGCTGGACAGCAGCCGGACGCTGACCCGGGCCTGCCCAGCAATCTTCCTCTCGCAGGGCACAGGCGACTGACTTCAGTTTCATGCAGCCGTGCCAAGTGTGCAGAGAGGCCCCGGGTGCCCTTTCAGTCACGTGACTGGGTGACTCAGGCCTTTTCTGGTTCCTGCTTGTCAGAGTATGGGAACCCGGGAGGCCAGGGGAGAAGTGCCTTTGCAGTGATTCTCTGGGAGGGCCTGGGGTGGGGCCACCGTTTGCTCTTCTATGGCTACTCTGATCCTGTTTATGCCACTGTAATAAAATTGTCATATAGCCATAGAATTGCCATTTTCAGATGCTGTTTCCAGAGTTTCTGCCTTTCAACCCCTGGCTCTAACAGGAGTCAGAAAAAAAAAAAAAAATCTAGGGGACGAAGGGAGTTTTTTTACATTGTACAACTTCCTTTAATGAAATCGTCTGGTATTTAACCTCCCCATGAGGAGAAATATTTATTTCTTGGGCTGTCTAACCTGAAACCACCCTGCCACGTTTAGCATGCTTGCTCTTTTCTCGGGTAGGCAGAGTGGAAAATTCATTCTACAGCTGGAGGAATGTCTAAATAACCTGGGGAGAGAAAGAATTCTGCCTTTATTTCGTCTTCTCTAGCTTCTGGGCTTCCAAACTGGGCTCCAGAAGCCTCTTCCTGTAGGGATCCCCATAGAAAAGACCAGAACCCCAGTTCTGGCTTCCTTACACGTGGACATGAGATTTTGAAAACCCTTTGAGGACACTCTCTTGGGACACACTGTTCTGCACCCCCAGGTGAGGTGGATTCTCTTTAATGTGACTTGGTTGTCATGAAAAGAGGCCTGGGCTGGGAGTCACATTTGTCACTTAGCATGCGCCACGTGAGGTATCTTCTCCAGCCTCAGAGGGGCTCCAGTTACTTCTCTGGAAAACAGGCCTGTAGTCACTGTGAAGCAAATAACGGGTGTTCATCCTGCCTCAGCCTCCCGAGTTCTGAGGGTATAGAAACATGCCATCACACATAGGCTTTTTATTTAGTTATCTGTTTTTGGTTTTTCAAGGTAGGTTCTCACTCTAGTCCAGGCTGACCTGGAATTCCCTATGTAGTCTCAGGGTGGCCTCGAACTCACGGTGATCCTCCTACCTCTGACTTCAGGGTGCGGGGATTAAAGGCGTGCGCCACCATGCCCAGCATACACAGGGTTTTAAATTTTATTTTATATTACTTTTAGAAAGAGAGAGAACTTGGAGCGCCAGGGCCTCAGCCACTGTAGTTGAACTCCCGATGCTTGCGCCACCAAGTGGGCATGTGCAACCTTGCGCTTCCCTTACCTTTGTGCATCTGGCTTAGGCAGGATCTGCAGAGTCGAACCTGGGTCCTTAGGCTTCGTAGGTAAGTTCCTTAACTGTTAAGCCATCTCTCCAGCCCCATTCCTTATTTTATTTTATTTTATTTTAATTTTTGTTTTTTTGAGGTTGGGTCTTGTGATCCTCTTACCTCTGCCTCCTAAGTGCTGGGATTACAGGTGTGCGCCACCATGCCCAGCTTAATTTTTAAATTAAATACTTTTTTTTGCAAGCAGAGAGAGAGATAGAAGAGAGAGAGAGAATGAATGTGCCAGGGCCTCTAGCTACTGCAAAGGAATTCCAGACACATGAGCCCCTTTGTGCATCTGGCTTGGCATGGGTACTGGGGAATCAAACCTGGGTTGTTAGATTTTGCAGGCAACAGGCAAGCACCTTAAGCCTTGAGCCATCTCTCCAGCTCCTTCTTATGTTATTTCTTAGTTTGCTGACAGGACTCTCCTGTAGCGCTCAGGCTGTCCCTGAACTTCTGATTCTTTGGTCAGAACCGCTCACGTGCTGGGAGTATAGGTGCGTCCCATGGTGCCCAGCTGTGGAATTTGTATTTCTATGTCTTTCTGGATAAGTCTTAGTGTGTGGCCCTTCCCACTGGGTAAAATTCGTGGTCGAGGACAAGCAAGCCGGAAATGACTTGGGGATGTTTTGTGGTCTGGATAAATTCTTGCAAAGCCCAGGGCTGAAGGTCCCCACTCCAGGGACACAGAAAGAGGAGGGGAAGGTGATGCACTGTGTCTCTGAGTTGGGGGACTAGGTAAAGCAGAATCCATGAAATGAGAGTCTGGGGGACAGGCTGGGGAGGTGGTTTGGTGATTAATGACACACATTTGCAAAACCAAATGGGCTGATTCCACTCCCACATGAAGCCAGATGCACAAAGTGGCGCATGTGTCTGGAGTTCATCTGCAGTGGCTGGAGGCCCTGGTGTGTTTGTTGCCTTGATGTCTCTCACATTCTTTTTGACTTTTTAAAAAATGTTTTATTTATGCTTTTTCTTTTCACAATTTTTATTAACATTTTCCATGATTATAAAAAATATCCCATGGTAATACCCTCCTCCCCCACGTTCCCCTTTGAAATTCCATTCTCCATCATATTACCTCCCCATCTCAATCATTGTACTTACATATATATACAATACCAACCTATTAAGTACCCTCCTCCCTTCTTTTTTCTTCCCTTTATATCTCCTTTTTAACTTACTGGCCTCTGCTACTAAGTAACATTCTTAAATAAATAAATAAGTATTATATATATTTGGTTTTCCAAGGTAGGGTCTCAGTCTAGCCCAGGCTGACCTGGAATTCACTATGTAGTCTCAGGGTGGCCTCCTCAGCAATCCTCGTACTTCTGACTCCCAAGTGTTGGGATTAAAGGCGTGTGCTACCACGCCCAGCCTAGATATATGTATGTATGTGTGTGTGTATATATATATATTATATGGAAGATTTGGGGGCTGGAGAGATGGCTTAGCAGCTAAGGAGCTCGACAGCAAGGCCAAAGGACCCAGGTTTAGTTCCTTCTGGGCCCACGTAAAGCCAGATGCACAAAGTGGCTCATGTATCTGGAGTTCCTATAGTGGCTGGAGGCCCTGACTGTTCCCTCACTCTCTATCTGCCTCTCTCTCTCTCTGTCTGCGTCTTTTTTTTTTTTTTTCCTTTTATGAGGTAGGGTCTCACTTTAGCCTAGGCTGACCTGGAGGGAATTAACTATGTAGTCTCAGGGTGGCCTTGAACTCATGGTGATCCTCCAACCTCTGCCTCCCGAGTGCTGCTTATTTCTCCATCTCTCTTTCTGTTCCAAATAAATAAATAAAAATAAAATATTTAAAAAATATGAACCAGGCGTGGTGGTGCATGCCTTTAATTCCAGCCCTCAGAAGGAAGGCAGAGGTAGGAGGATTGTTGTGAGTTCAAGGCCACCTTGAGCTTACAAAGTAAATAACAGATCAGCCTGGGCTAGAGCAAGACCCTACCTCGAAAAACCTTAAAAAAAAAAAAAAATGTGGCCAGACATGATGGTGCACACCTTTAATCCCAGCACTCAGGAGGCAGAGATAGGAGGGTCACCATGAGTTGGAGGCCACCCTGAGATTACATAATGAATTCCAGGTCAGCCTGGACTAGAGTGAGACCCTACCTCGAAAAACCAAAAAAGAAAAAAGAGAGAGAGAGAGAGGAAGAAAGAAAAAAAAAAGAAAAGGGAAGGGTTGGAGGGATGGCTTAGTGGTTAAGGCATTTGCCTGCAAAGCCAAAGGACCCAGGTTCGATTCCCCAGGACCCATGTTAGCCAGATGCACAAGAGGGCACATGTGTCTGGAGTTCATTTGCAGTGACTGGAGACCCTGATGGACCCATTTTTTCTTTCTCTGTCAAATAAATAAATAAAAATAAAATTTAAAAAGCCCCTTGAAATTTCACCTGTTGTAGAGCTCACTTCTGGGCTATCTCTCCTAGCTTATTGAGTCACTCTAATTTAAGTCACCAGGTCTGGATTTCCCCGGCGCCTTATCTGTGGAAGGTGAGGTTTCTTTGTCCATTTGATTACATGGGAGGATCCATTGTTATTGCCCCTAAAATAGATTCTTTTCCCCAGAAAACACAAGATCTTGTCTCCACCTGACTCCTTTTACTCTCAGGCCTCAGGCCCACAAGACAGCTACATATATGCTCAAGTGAGTGATAGGACCATGTGTTCATGGTGGTCCAGTCTGGGTGAAGTGGGTAGGAATTAAGAACTAAGGTTGATGGCTGGAGAAATCGCTTAGTGGTTAAGGCACTTGCCTGCAAAGCTGGAGGACCCAGGTTCAATACTCCAGGACCCACATAAACCATACGCCCAAGGTGGCACATGTGTCTGGAGTTTGTTTGCAGTGGTTGGTGTACCCATTCTCTCTCTCTCAAATCAATAAATAAAAATAAAATATATTTTTAAGAAGAATTAAGCTGAGGAACTTGCTCTACAAGATTTTTTTTAAAATATTTTATTTATTTATTTGAGAGCGACAGAGACAGAGAGAAAGCTAGATAGAGGGAGAGAGAGAGAGAATGGGCGCGCCAGGGCTTCCAGCCTCTGCAAACGAACTCCAGACGCGTGCGCCCCCTTGTGCATCTGGCTAATGTGGGACCTGGGGAACCGAGCCTCGAACCGGGATCCTTAGGCTTCACAGGCGAGCGCTTAACCGCTAAGCCATCTCTCCAGCCCCTCTACAAGATTTTTGAGGGAGGAGGGGATGTTTAGAGGGACGCGGGCTCTCAGCTATAAAGACTGAGGTCAGAGCGGGGTGTGCTGACAGAGGGGACACCCTTTCCCCTCCAGGAGAAGGAAGGAAAGGACACTGCTGGATGGTCCCTTTAACTCTCCACAGCTCACCTTTTTGAGCAAAGCAGGTGACACAGCTCACTGAATTTTGTAACGCCAGTGTCATGACCCGGGAGAGGTTCCTCGGTGCTGAGTGAGGGCCTGTGGGCTGGGTGAGTGTTGTGGAATAAAATTGCAGTGAGTTAAACACGTTCCTCACTTGGCAGCAAACTGTCCTTGGAAAGCTATGCAAGGTCACAGTCTGGTTTCATGCTAATTATTTGCTTGCTTGGTTTTTTTTTTTTTATTATTATTTTATTTTATTTCTTGTGTTTTCGAGGTAGGGTCTCACTCTGGTCCAGGCTGACCTGGAATTCACTATGTAGTCCCAGGGTGGCTTCAAACTCTCAATGATCCTCCTACCTCTGCCTCCCGAGCGCAGGGATTAAAGGTGTCGCCACCATGCGCGGCCCGCGAGCTTGCTGCTTGTCATTGCAGATGCGCACTGCCATCCCCTGTCTGCTATCTTGCCCTGTGCCGGACATCCCCCCTCCAGTTCCCGACTCACGTGACATGCTAACGATGGGACACTTCCTTTCTTTCTTTTTTGCTTTTTGAGATAGGGTTTCACTCTATCTCAGGCTGGAATTCACTATGTAATTTCAGGGTGGCCTTGAACTCATAGGATCCTATCCTCTTATGTCTGCCTGCTAAGTGCTGGGATTAAAGGTGTCCACTACCATGCTGGGCTTGATGGGATATTTTCCTTCCCCCCTTCCTTCCTCCTTTTTTCTATCTTTCACTTCCCTCCTCCCTTCCTTTCTCCCTTCCTTCCTCTTTCCTAACAGAGTTTCCTTATGTAGCTGAAACTGACCCAGCACTCCCTAAATCCTTTAGACTGGCCTGAAACTCATACTTTTCCTACCTCCTCCTCTGGAGTTCTGGATATATATATATATATAAACTGATAGATCAGTATCTTAAATGTCTTTTAAAATATTTTATTTTATTTTCAAGGAGAGAGAGAGAGAGAGAATGGGCAGAGTTTTGAGCCTCTGCAAATGAACTCCAGATGTATGGGTCACTTAATGCATCTGGTGTTACGTGGATACTGGGGAATTGAACCCAGGTTGTTGGGCTTTTCAGGCAAGCATCTTAACTGCTGAGTCATCTCTCCAGCCCTTAAATTTATTCATATATTACACACACACACACACACACACACACACATTACCATTTGTCCCTGGTATTATTCTCAAAATTGTGTGTTACATGTTTTGCTCATTTTTTTTTTTTTCTGAGGTAGGGTCTCACTCTGGCCCAGGCTGTCCTGGAATTCACTGTGGAGTCTCAGGGTGGCCTCGAACTCACGGCAATTCTCTTATCTCTGCCTCCTGAGTGCTGGGATTAAAGGCATGTGCCACCATGCCCAGCATTGTTCTTTTTTTTTTTTTTGGATTTCTTATCTTTTTCATGTTGGTTTGTAGAAGTTTCTTGTGTATATTAGAAATGTATATATTAAAATCTTAGCACACAGAGGCTGAGATTGGAAGATTTTGTTTGGGGCTTCCACTAGATCTTCTATGTCTCTACTCCACTAACTGAAGTTTCGGTATTTTTAAACTTTTTTGTTAACATAATTATAGACAATCCACCATGACAATTCCCTCCCACCCCCACTTCCCCCTCACAATCCATCCTCTTCTCCCCTCCCCCTCTCAATCAGTTTCTGTTTCATTTTGATGTCATGATCTTTTCCTCCTATTATGATGGTCTTGTGTAGGTAGTGTCAGGCACTGTGAGGTCATGGATATCCAGGCCATTTTGTGTCTGGGGGGAGCACGTTGTAAGGAGTCCTACCCTTCCTTTGGCTCTTACATTCTTTCTGCCGCCTCTTCCACAATGGACCTGAGTCTTGGAAGGTGTGATAGAGATGTTTCAGTGCTGAACACTCCACTGTCATTTCTTCTAAGTACTGTGGTGACATTTGAGTCATCCCAGTGGTCACCGTCATCTGAAAAGAGAAGCTTCTCTAACCAAAAGCAAGAGTAGCATTAATATATGGGTATAAACATTAAGAAAAGTGCTTACAGGGCAGTTTGGTGGGTATAATATATGCATTTCGCTAGACAATAGCAGGTGTTGCTCACCTAGGGCTCACGACCTCTTTCGGCCATAGGCTTTTGATGAGGTTTTCAGTACCAGGCATGTATTCCCTCCTGTGGAGCTGGCCTCCAGTCCAATTAGAGAGCAGCTGTTTTCCCCCATAACAGATATGCACCCATTGACACCTTTAGCCTGGCGGGCCAGACTTAAGGTTCAATGTCTGCTGCTGTTGAGCGCCGCTGATGGCTTCTGTTTCCCGCACTGCAGCTTGTCCAGCTTCTTGTCAGCTGCTCTACAGAAAGCGGGTTTTCAGCTCAGCTTGAACTTACAGTTTTCTAATTCATTTGGAAAAACATGAAGTCTACATGACATTGATTTTCTCACAGTTAGCATACCATCATAGTGTTCCCTTGTATTGACCTCTCTTCTTACTGGAACATTGTTTCCAAGCAGATATTCAAAGATGTTTTACAGCCAGGCGTGGTGGGGCTCACTTTTAATCCCAGCACTCGGGAGGCAGAGGTAGGAGGATCCCCGTGAGTTCGAGGCCACCCTGAGACTACATAGTGAGTTCCATGTCAGCCTGAGCTGAGTGAATCCCTACCTCAAACAAACAAACAAACAAACAAGATGTTTTACATGCCAAGACTGATGGCACATGCCTTCAATCCTAGACCTTAAGGAGGCTGAGACAAGAAGATTACCATAAATTCGAAGCCAATCTGGGATACACAGTGAATCCCAGGCCAGGCTGGGCTACAGAATAAAACCCATCATCATCATCATCATCAAGTACTTTGATTTTGGTTTTCCAGGGTAGGGTATTGCTCTAGCCCAGGCCTGGAATTCACTATGTAGTCTCAGGTTGGCCTTGAACACACCCACCCCCTCTTTTTTTTAAAAAAAAATATTTATTTATTTATTTGAGAGCGACAGACACAGAGAGAAAGACAGATAGAGGGAGCGAGAGAGAATGGGCGCGCCAGGGCCTCCAGCCTCTGCAAACGAACTCCAGACGCGTGTGCCCCCTTGTGCATCTGGCTAACGTGGGACCTGGGGAGCCGAGCCTCGAACCGGGGTCCTTAGGCTTCACAGGCAAGCGCTTAACGGCTAAGCCATCTCTCCAGCTCCACCCACTCCCTCTTTCTCTCTATCTACCTCTTTCTCTCTCAAATAAATAAATACAAATAAAAAATTAAAAATATTTTTAAATATTTTATTTATTTAAAAGAGAGAACAAGGCAGGAGGAGTGGGGAGAGGGAGAGAGTGGGCATGCCAGGGCTTCCAGCCACTGCAAACGAACTCCAGATGCATGCCCCCTCTTATGCATCTGGCTTACATGGGTCCTAGAGAATAGAACCAGGATCCTTTGGCTTTACAGACAAATGCCTTAACCACTAAGCCATCTCTCCAGCCCCCTAAAAAATATTTTCTATTTACTAGAGAGAGAGAGAGTGAATATGGGCACACCAGGGTCTCTTGCTGTTTCAAATGAACTCCAGATGCATGTACCATTTTGGACATCTGGTTTCTTGTGGGCATTGGGGAATCGAACCCAGGCTGCAGACTTTATAAGCAAGTGCCTTTAATTGCTGAGCTATCTCTCCAGCCCCTCAGATGTAAAATCGGGTATTTTCCAGCATGGAATAGTTGACTCTGTGGATGTGTAGTGGCTGGCTATGGAGTGCCCGCAGTGGTGAGTTTGAGGTCTGTACGCATCCCAGGGGAGGGAGCGTAGCTCCTTCCTCTATATCCCATTTCTCTCTCTCTCTTAAAGTCCTTAAAGGGTTCTGGCATGCAAAATGGCATGTGGGAGGCCAGGGGTGTGGGCAATCAGCATAATAAAACCAACTTATAAAGGCATGAACAAAGAGAATTTATTGCAATGTACTGCAAGAAAGGAACAGGCAAGTGCCCAGAGTGTGTATCATACCAGGAGGTGCTAGATGTTCTTTTGGGGTACAAAAGGGGTGTTACTTGGTCTTATTATCATGGGGCTCTTGAGTGGAGACATAGCTGAGGAAACAGGTAGACCTCTTGGTATCTTATTTGGTAATAAATGTCACAGTGTAAGTTGTGAGAGCAGCTGTTTGTGTAAGGTACGATGGACTGTGAGTTGTGAAGCCCCAGGAGCCTGTGTTAAGACAGTGCGGGATCAAGCCTCAAATAGTCAAATGGTCAGATTGCTAAGGCATGGGGATTTTCGTTTATTTGTTTTGGCCCTATGTTTCTACTTTTTTTTTTTTTTTGGTTTTTTGAGGGAGGGTCTCACTCTACCCCAGGTTGATCCGGAATTCACTATGGAGTCTCAGGGTGGCCTCGAACTCATGGTGATCCTCCTACCTCTGCCTCCCAAGTGCTGGGATTAAAGGCGTGCGCCACCACGCCCGGCTTGTTTCTACATTTTTCTTCACTGGTTAGTTGAATCTATGAATATAAGACCCATGGATATAGAGGGCCAGCCAGTTGTAGTAAGTTAGTGATCTCTACCCAGCCTGTCTGGCTTGGAAACATGAGCTCTTCCCTCCAACCATACAGCATTTACCATGGTTCCGTGTCTTAAAATCATTAAATATTTTTCCATTAGGAAAATGAAAATAATGACATTTTCCATGTGTGCTGAACACTCACTTACCCTAGAGTCATAACTCAGGAGATGCTATTTGAAATGGCTAAATTGAGAAGCAGCTGGGCATGGTGGCGTACCCTTGTAATGCCAGCACTTGGGAGACACAGGACAGAAAGGATCACGACTTTAAAGTCATCCTAGGCTACCTAGTGAGTTTGAAGCCAGCCTGGGCTGTCTCAAAAAAAGAAAACAAGAGCCGGGCGTGGTGGCGCACGCCTTTAATCCCAGCCCTCGGGAGGCAGAGGTAGGACCATTGTGAGTTCGAGGCCACCCTGTGACTACATAGTGAATTCTAGGTCAGCCTGAGCCAGAGTGAGACCCTCCCTCGAAAAACCAAAAATAAAATAAAATAATAATTAAATAAAAAATAAAACAAGATAAAGCTAGAAAGAGTTGTACAGAAACCAGGAAATACCTTCTGGGTAGGTAAAGATAACATCAGGAGAGACATTTTTTGAAAAGTGACAGATAATTTAGAAGAAGGAATGGGAGGAGGGAGGCGACATAGAGGGGAGGGCCAGAGATTATTGCTTTGCATTGCAAATATTCTGTGCTTAAAAAGTTAACTAATGAGCAGGGCGTGATGGTGCACGCCTTGGATTCTATTCCTTGAGAGGCAGAGGTAGAAGGATTGCCGTGAGCTTAAGGCCAGCCTGGAGCTTCTGAGTGGGTCCCAGGTCAGCCTGGGTTAGAATGAGACTCATTCAAAAAAAGTTTATTTTTATTTTTTTTCTATTTTTAATTTTTATTTATTTATTTGAGAGCGACAGAGAGACAGAGAAAGAGGCAGATAGAGAGAGAGATTGGGCGCACCAGGGCTTCCAGCCTCTGCAAACGAACTCCAGATGCGTGCGCCCCCTTGTGCATCTGGCTAACGTGGGTTCTGGGGAATCGAGCCTCGAACCAGAGTATTTAGGCTTCACAGGCAAACGCTTAACCGCTAAGCCATCTCTCCAGCCCTTGAATGAGGGACATTATTAGAGACAGAGAGAGAAAGACTGAGAGAGAGAGAGAGAGAGAGAGAGAGAGAGACAGACAGACAGACTGACAGACACACAGAGAAAGGGCGCTCCAGGGCTCCTTGCCACTGCAAATGAACTCCAGATGCATGCACCCCCTTGTGCATCTGGCTAACGTGGGTCCTGGGGAATCGAGCCTCGAACCAGGGTCCTTAGGCTTCACAGACAAGTGCTTAACTGCTAAGCCATCTCTCCAGCCCCCAAATTTTTTTAATTAAAAATTAAAAAAAAAATGAGCAAGTATTACTTGAAAACTTTCAAATTTGTGTTTCACTTCTCTTCTTTTTAAAAATTATTTTATTTATTTGTGAAAATGAGGGGGAGAGAGAGAAAGAGAGAGCATAGGCACACCAGGGCCTCTAGTCACTGCAAATGAACTCCAGACGTATGCACCACCTTGTGCATTTGGTTTTAAGTGGGTACTGGGGAGTTGAACCTGGGTCCATAGCCTTTGCAGGCAGGTGTCTTAACTGCTGAACCATCTCTCCAACTCCCTTCTCTTCTTTTTGAGACAATCTTGCTCTATTGCCCTATGTAGGCTGGACTGGAACTCTCTATGTAGACCAGGTTGGCTTCAAACTTGTAGTAATCCTCCTGCCTCTCCTGAGATTATAGATAATGCACTGCCATGGTCAGTTTTGTATTTATTTGTTTGCTTGTTTTTTGTTCATTTTTCTTTATTTTTTAGGTAGGGTCTCACTCTAGCTCAGGCTGACCTGGAATTCACTATGTAGTCTCAGGGTGGCCTTGAATCTTTTCTTTCTTTCTTCTTCTTCCTCCTCTTCTTCTTCTTCTTCTTTTTTTTTTTTTTTTTTTTTTTTGAGGCAGGGTCTCACTCTAGCCGAGGCTGACAGGCTGACTTGAAACTCATTCTGAGGCTCCAGGTGGGACTTGAACTCGTGATGATCCTCCTACTTCAATCCGCCCCTTGGGCTGGCACTAAAGGCGTGTACCATGTGCCTGGCTCACTTTGCGTATTTCTAGAAGGGTGAATCGGACTGGTTTGGAAGATGAGCCAACTGGGGAACTAAATCAATGTGCAAGGTATCCGAAGAGTCGCGAGTTTGTGGCTTGGTCAAGAACTGTGGTTTTATGGCTGGACTGTGGGGCAGTTGTGGGACAATTCTGGAAAAGTGGGTTAGGGCAAGGCTGTGGAAAGCATCGAATGCCATGTTAAGAAGTTTGGCATTTCCTTTGTTGGCAAGGGAGCTGCACACAGTTCTGAGCAGCTTGATTCCATCTGTATTTCCTCAGGATCATCCTTGTGGCAATATGGAGTTGCGACTGGAGCTCAGGAATGGCAGAGAAGCCAGGGAGCCAGAGCAGAAGAAACTCCACCAGTCTTAATTGGGAGTCTGAGCCCGGATCCAGGCTTTTTCTGGAGAGAATCTGAAGTTCTGTAACTACAATGGGAATAAACCCCTTTCTGCCACTTTAAAGTTTTTAAATTAATTAATTACTTAACTAATTTTTGGTTTTTTGAGGTAGGGTCTTGCTCTAGACCAGGCTGACTTGGGATTCCTTTGGTAGTCTCAGAGCGGTCTTGATCTCACAGCGATTCTCCTGCCTCTGCCTCTGCTGGGATTGAAGGTGTGCGCCACCACGCCTGGTTTTATTTATTTACTTGAGATAGAGAATGAGAGAGAGAGAGAGAGAGAGAGAGAGAGAGAGAGAGGCGGGGGGGGGGGGGAATGGGCATGCCAGGGTAGGGTCTCCAGCCACTGCAAATGAACTCCAGATTCCTGGGCCATCTTGCCCATCTGGCTTACATGGGTACTGGGGAATTGAACCTGGGTCCTTCGGCTTCGAAGTCAAGCGTCTTAACTGCTGAGCCATCTCTCCAGCTCCCTCTTTGTTCCACTCTAGCTGCCTTTCTGGACTGAGGTCTGCCTCCCAGAGCCTCCTATTGCCTGTGTGGCCCTTGTCCAGGGAGACCCCGATGGGGTAGTAATGGGTGGCCGTAGGGGATGGCCTAGCTCTCCTCATTAAGGAGCTCCCACAATGGTTGCGTTTCATTTCAACTTGCTAGATCGTTCTGCAAACTATTTTTTTGGCTACTTTTCAAGACACGTCTTAGTTTTTAGCACAAGATTTTTATCAACCCTCTTTCCACCCCCTCTCCACATCCTTGAACGATTCCCTTGGTTTTTATAAGTACTTTTTCAGGTTCGTTTTTCCTCCTGCTCTGCCAACTCATCTAAGAAGTAGGATTTTTCTTTCTCCTTTTAATATTAATATTTTTAAAATAATAAAGTGGAAAACTTGAATGCTTTTATACTTCCAGCCTGTTGCTTTCTAGGTTCACACCCACTTGAACCCTCCCTTGGAGACTTTTAACATTCCACCCTGGGGGTGCGTCTGTGTGAGAGTCGAAACCCTCAGCTTCAGCCTGTTTCTCCGGTCCCCACGATTTCCTTCCTGCCTCCATCCATCCCTTCCCCTGCCCTCTGGTTGCCCAGCAACATAGCTGCCCCCCGCCCCCTGCAGCAGTCTGAGTACCGGGCAACTGGTCGAAGGTCAGCCCTGGCACCCTCTCCGCGAGGTGTATACCCAACTCAGGAACGGAAACACCGGAGGGGAGTTGATGTAGGGCAGTTTCTTTCCTCTTCACACCCAAGAAGCCACGTGGATCCTGGCTGTGAAGGGTAAAGGTAGAGTCTACTGAGCCTTGTGCATTTCAGGAATGTGACTTTCATTTCCCTCCACCCCATACTCGACTTGCCCATGCCGAATAAGTTCACGGGTTGGCAGAGGTTGGAGTTTCCGAGTTGGGGGTTCCGTTTTCCTGGTGCTGAGTTAGTCAGCCACGAGCTGGGGCTCACAGCGCAGCCGGTCAGGAATGCAGCCATGAGCCCCCCGCGCAGGCCAGTGAACCAACCTGCGTTTGGCCCGACCGGCTGCGAGGCTGGAATGTGCATTACATTTGGGAACCACTGATCAAATATCCTACCGTAGACTTGGCAAGAATGAGGGCACGTGGCTGTCAGCAGGCTCACGTGTTCCAGAAACTTCTGCCTTTCCCTGATTAGTGTGAATCGTGGACCCAAAGCGTGAGGTCTCTCATGCATGCGAAAGGGTGTGTGTGCAAATGGAGGGGTTCTCTCTCTGCCCAACTTAAGCCCCTTCTCTTTTCTCTAGCTCTCCTTAGCCCCCCCAGGCGTGAGGTAATGAAGTTCAGATACGTCACCTCACAGCCTTACAATAGCTATGGTATAATAAAACAGGGCTCGTGCGTTCCAGTTTTATTGATGAGGAAGTGATCTATCTTGCTCAAGGTCACCATCTACTAACTGGACTCACCCTTGTGATTGATGAATATTTCGTTCTCTATTTTTCTTTTCTTTATTTATTAGAGAAAGAAGGAGAGAGAGAGAGAGAGAGAGAGAGAGAGAACGGGTGCACCAGGGCCTCCAGCCACTGGCGGCGCACGCCTTTAATCCCAGCATTTGGGAGGCAGAGGCAGGAGGATTGCCATGAGTTTGAGGCCACCCTGAGACTACAGAGTGAATTTCAGGTCAGGCTGGGCTAGAGTGAGACCCTACCTACCTCGAAAAACCAAAAACAACAACAATAACAAAAAAGCAAGCGAACTTCAGATGCACGTGCCACCTTGTGCATCTGGCTTACGTGAATCTTAAGGAATTCAACCTAGGTTTTCTTTGGCTTTGTAGGCAAGCACCTTAACCACTAAGCCATCTCTCCAGCCCTCCATTTTTCTTTGAAACGTGACCCAGATAGCTCTTCTAGTCCTTTAAAACACGAAGCTCGAAAAGATTATTAAAAAAAACACAAAACAACAAATCAGAAACATAACGTTGGGTTTGGTTTGAGTCATAAATTCCACCCCATAGAGCTGAAGTAAGGACGCTTTCCCGAGCCTCTGCAAACGATTCCAGTAGTTCAGAGGCCTTTTTGAACAAGAGGTTATATGGCTTGAGTTTCAAAGAAAAGAATGTCGAAAGAAATCTTCCAGATGAGAATGGTCTCCAGATGTGGACATCACTCTTCCAGATGTGTGGACGAGAGGGGCGGGAGAAGTGAGGGCAGGGAGGGGGAGTCACATGCCTCACATGTCTGCAAAGTGAAATGGGGAAAAAAAAAGCTCTCTCAGGCACAGGGGAAAGTAGGACAAGGGGAAGAGGAATGGAGTCCAAGCTAAACTCTTCGCTGTGAAGCTGGGCTGGCATGAAGGAATCGTTCGTTCCTGGCTGGTGTTTTCAATATGCCCTGGATGCAGAGGCTACGCCTCACAGTGCTGCGGGAGAGAGATATCCAAGAGAAGCATTATGCCTGCTGGAACCCGTTGGCTGTTCTTCGACCTGAGCAGGCCTGTTTCCACCCCTGGGAGGAGCCTGCCAGGCTGCAAGGCGTCCTCTGGGGAGAAGGGAACTGAGCCCAGAATGCGGAAGGAGAAGGTTGCACACAGCTCTTTCTTTCTTCAGCTTCTGAATCAGCAACTCATCTCTTGGGGATCACCCTGTTTGCTCTTTACAATGGTTATAAGGTCCCATGACTTGCAGATGAGTCAACCCGAAACCCCGGAAAAAGTGAGGCCTTGTGCTGGAGACATGGCTTCAGCGGTTAAGGTAGTTTGCCTGTGAAACCTAAGGACCTAGGTTCGATTCCCCAGGACCCATGTAAGCCAGATGCACAAGGTGGCGCATGTGTCTGGAGTTCATTTGCAGTGGCTGGAGGCCCTGGTGTGCCCATTCTCTTTCTTTCTTTCTCTCTCGCTCTCAAATAAATACATTAAAAATATATATAATTTTTTTTTTTTTTAGGTGAGGCCTTGTAGCCAAGTCAACATGGTCTGTCACATTTCTGTAAAGCTGAGCCATTGTCCAACTCCTGGCTGAGTTTGTTTGTTTTTTTCCCTCTGCCAACATCTTTGCCTTCACCGGGGAGATCTGCTAGAATACTGTGCTAGGCTTCTAGGCTTTTGTCTGCCCATGTCCTCACTCTTCTGGGTCATTCTCTTCTCTCATTTAGAACCTGTCTTAGAATCCCAGTTTCCCCAAAATGCTGAAAGTATGATTTTCATTCTTTCTAATCCCTATAATAACTTTATTTATTTGAAAGCTAGATGGAAAGAGGCAGAGAAAAACAAAAGGGACAGATAGGAAGAGGCGGACAGAAAAAGAAAGTCAGAGAGAGAGAGAGAGAGAGAGAGAGAGAGAGAGAAAGCAAGAGAGAGAATATATGCATGTCAGAGTTTCCTGCCACTGCAAATGAACTCCACACACAGGTGCCACTTTGTGCATCTGGCTTTACGTGGGTATGGGGAATTGAATCTGGGCCATCAGACTCTGCAAGTAAGCACCTTTAACCTCTGAGCCATCTCTTCAGCCCTAATCCCTATATTATAAAAGCAGCGCCAATAACACACCACCCTAGTCCAGCTGCTGGAGAAGGTTCCTATTTTTAGTTTCCTGAAAAGGCTTCCTGGATCTAAAGGATATGTTCAACAAAGCAAGTGCATTTTAGTTGCTATTTACTTTTGTTGTTGTTGTTGTTATAGTTTTTTCAAGATAGAGTCTCACTCTAGCCCATGCTGACCTGGAACTCAAGGTGATTCTTCTACCTCTGCCTCCCAAGGTAAGAGATTAAAGATGTGTGCCATCATACCTGGATATTTACATGATTAAAAAGATATATGGGTGGCTGGAAAGATGGCCCAGTGGTTAAAGGTGCTTGCTTGCAAAACCTGAGGGCCTGGGTTCAATTGCCCAGTATCCACATAAAGCCAGATGCACAAAGTGGCATATGCACCTGGAGTTCCTTTGCAGCAGCAAAAGGTCCTGGACAGAACACTTGTTCTGTCTCTCTTTCTTGCTCTCTCTCCTTCTTTTAAATAAACATGTTTAAAAAAATATTTATATATATATATATATATATATATACATATGGGGCTGGGCATGGTAGCACGTGCCTTTAATCCCAGCACTCGTGAGGCAGAGGTAGGAGGATCACTGTGAGTTTGAGGCCAGCCTAGGACTACAGAGTGAGTTCCAGGTTTGCCTGTAGTTCAGAGAGCTTCACAAAGCCTGGGGGTATATGACTGTAACTTCAGCATTTTGTAAAGAGGAGTGCTGCAGTTACTTTTCGTTGCTGGGACAAGCATCCGACCAGAAGCAGCTTATGGGAGGAAAGGGTTTATTTCAGGCTTACAGAATCTAGGAGAACACTATTAATGGCGGAAGAAGCTGGCTCAATTTCATAAATCCAAACAGAGAGACACCATCAAACAGCCAGCAAGCATGAACAGCCAGGGCTCCAGCCTGACCTGAACACACCTTAGGGCTGGTCTACAAGATCTGCTCCCAGGGACACCTCCTCCAGCAGGTTGCTGGAGACTTCAGTAGGAAGCTTAACTTTAAAAAAATAAATCCTTGAGGGGGGTTTGGAGAGATTGCTCAGCAGGTAAGGCACTTGCCTGCAAAGCCTAAGGACCCGAGCTCAATTCCTCAGTACTCAAGTAAGCCAGATGCACTAAGTGACACATGCATCTGGAGTTCATTTGCAGTGGCAGGAGGACTTGGCATGCCCATTCTCTCTCTTATAAATAAATAAGTAAATAAACAAACAAATAAAATTACTGTATCTCTGCCTCTTTCTCTCTCTCCCTCTCAAAAAATAAAAAAGAAAAGAAAAAGAAAAAAGGGATTGGAGAGATGGCTTTATGGTTAAGGCTCTTGCCTGTGAAGCCTAAGAACTCAGGTTGGGATCTCCAGGTCCCACACAACCAGAAGCAGTGATGCAAGCGTGCAATGTCACACGTGTACCACAAGGAGGAGCACACATCTGAAGTTCAATAACAGTGGCTGAAGGCCCTGACGCACCCATTCTCCCCTTCTCTCTCAAAAAATAAAAAAAAAAAAAAGCCAGGCATGGTGGCGCACGCCTTTAATCCCAGCACTCGGGGGGCAGAGGTAGGAGGATCGCTGAGAGTTTGATGCCACCCTGAGACTACAGAGTGAATTCCAGGTCAGCCTGGGCTAGAGTGAGACCCTACCTCAAAAACCAAAAAACAACAAAAACAAAAATAAATAAAAAAATAAGAAAAACAATTTTTTTAAATGCTTGAAGCTCTGGGGGACATACATTCACACTCAAACCACCACAAGGCTCTAGGAGGATCAAGAGTTTAAGACTGGGGGATAGGGAGATGGCATAGTGGTTAAAGGTGCTTGTTTGTAAAGCTTGATGGCGCAGGTTCAATTCCCCAGCAACCATGTAAGTCTGGCTGCATAGCAGGACATACATCTGTGTTCCCAATGTCCATGCCAGTGGTACGCCGAATCAGGAAAACCTGAAGCACAAGGGCCAGCCAGCTCCTTGGACAATTTGCAGTGTGGCAATTTACGTGAAGTAGCAAGAGACCCTGTCTCGAAGAAGGTGGAGCGCAGACACCTCGAAGCTGTCAACCATGTGACCTTTTTATTTTTTTTTCAAGGAATATACTTTAATAAACTACCTCTCAAATTCTGGAAACTATGATTCAGCCAAATTATAACAATGTATTTACAGAATGCTGTCTATTGACCAGTGAGAGTTGAGAGTGTGCTTTCTCCAACCACCGTCTTTATTCTTAATCTAATTGGCATGGAAGCTGCTGTTTATTTTAAGTTTTGATATAAATAGATATAGATTTGTAGGTATTCCAATTAGTACCAAAATCACAGTTTTTTTTGTCTTCTTTATTTATTATTTATGAAAGAGAGAGAGAGAGAATGGGCATACCAGGTCCTCTAGCCACTGCAAATGAGCTCCAGACACATGCGCCGCCATGTGCATCTGGCTTACATGGATTCTGGGGAGTCGAACCTAGGTCCTTAGGCTTCAGAGGCAAGTGCCTTAACCACTAAGCCATCTCTCCAGCCCCAGTTCTGAAGTGAAGAGATTCCTGTCTTAGGTAGGTGTCACTGCTGAGATGTGCAATTTCTGTTCTTATAAGTTGAGTATACTTATCATTATTTGGAAAAGATTCCAAAAGATCTGATGCTACTAAGAGCCCACCTTGCCTCCAAATGCTGTGCCGTCAGCAACGGTCACCACTGCGTTTAGATCAAGTGTGACAGTCCGGAAGATCCTCTGCCATCCTGGGCTTCCCTCCACCCACAGAGCCACAAGGCAGGAGGGAGGACATTTTGGCTGATCTATTTCCTTGAGGGGATCAGGACTGTCCAGAAACGGGGGGAATGGACTCTGCCAGGCATAATTCCTACCCGAGAGGGGGTCCCAGGCACGTGTTCTGCACTGTGTAACCCCCAGCAGTGACTGGGCAATTGAACCCAGCCCCCCAACCCTCGTCACTGGAGTTCAAGGACGTGACCTTTTTCGGAAGGCTCCTTCCTGTTGGCTGACCTGTTCTCTGGGTTTCTTTTCACCTGTTATACTTGGTGCTTTTCTCTGTGACCGGTCACTTATAAGCTTTCGGTGACTCAAGCTAAAGAAAATGCCTCAGGAATGAACTGTTTATCTTCTGGTTATTCTCTTGCATGGGTGACACCTCTTCCCCTAACGTGAAGGCATTACACTCAATCTGCCGCCTCTTGGCTACGTGTGTGTCAAAGAGCATAGTTCTAGCACATTCGTGGTTGCCAACAACTCATTCAGCTGGGTAGTGTCATCATGATCTTTAGATGAGAAAACTGACTCACAGTTTTCTGTGAGTCCCTTGCCCAAGGTTTCAGCCATAAATTAAGTTAAATCTGGTCTACCCGACTCCAAAGACTCCTAGCTCCCATTTAGTTGGACCTTTGTGATGTCAAAAACCTCTCAAATTCCCAAACCAGTCTATTTTAATAAGAAAAACATGATAACACACACCTGCCTTAAAGGTGGTGTAGTGAAGTAAAAGTGGGGGATTATTGCCAGAAAGTTTGAAAATCGCTCCTCCACCCCAGAGGGAAGCTTCCAGGTTGCAAACAAGATGTTTTCCCAAGAATGACTCTTGCCATCAGTGTGTGAAGTTACCACCACCCTTTAACGTGTTAGGTTGATTGAGCCTTGTACCGGAACCTGACCTAGAAGGTTCCTTCCTGGTTCATGACCCTACTGCTGGGGAAGTACAGGCTTGTTCTGCTTTTCAAAAATGTTTTATTTATTTATTTATTTGAGAGAGAGAAAGAGGCAGAGAGAGAGAATGGGCGCACCAAGGCCTTCAGCCACTACAAATGAACTCCAGACTCATGCGCCCTCTTGTGCATCTGGCTTGTGTGGGTCCTGGGAATCAAACTTGGGTCCTTTAGCTTTGCAGGCAAGCACTTTAACCGCTAAGCCCTCTCTCCAGCCCAGAAGTACAATTAAAAAAATTCTTTATTTGCAAGCAGAGAGAGAGAACGTGAGAGAAGAGAGGCAGACAGAGGGAGAATGGGCATGCCAGGGCCTCCAGCCGCTGCCAATGAACTGCAGATGCGTGTGCCCCTTGTGCATGTGGCTCGCATGGTCCTGGAGGATCGAACCTGGATCCTCTGGCTTCGCAGGCAAATGCCTTAACTGCTCAGCCATCTCCGCAGCCCCAGAAGTACGATCTTTAACCTGAGGAGCTTAGTGATCAAATGAAAAGCTGGAGGAATCAGAGAGAGACACAACAGGATGGAGAACTTGGCCTTCAATGATCAAAGTGCTGAAGGTGTAGACATGTGGATCTGGTGGCAAGGCAACATTATTTTTTTTCCTTAGAGAAGGAAATATAAACCATTTTTCCCTCCAGCTTTTCTTATACACACTGGTATCCCTGAAACCTTGAAGAAGAACCTACCCGGGCCACCGAAGACCAGCCTGGGTGAGTGTGGAGCAGAAGTGTGTCTGTATCACCTCTGCCTCGCTCTGCCTCCTTCTAGAAGGACAGGTTCCGGCAGTGCCACATGTATATATATACATATATATATATATATATATTTTTTTTTTCCCCTTCCCCCTATTAGCAGTGGTAATTTGATGTCTTTGCTCTAAAGCTGCAAGTCACTAATACAAATCTAAAGTCTGTCCCAAGGCCTGAACTGTCTGGAACATGATAGGGTGTTTCCCAGGGGATTACGTGGACAATGACATCTGGCAGGAAAGGATTTGCATTGTGAACCCTCCAAACAATGTATATTTTTTCAAATGTGCCTTTTCGTCCTTCAATAATGGCAAATACAGGGGCGAGGGGTGGGGAAACGGCACGGTTGGTAGATGCTGGCAGCTCAAACACAAGGTCCTGAGGTCGGATCCCCGGAAGCCAAGTGCAGGGTTGTACTGGGTCTTGGGGAGCATTGGGGAGACAGACACAGGCAAGTGCCAGGACTCACTGGCCAGCTAGTCTAGCAGAGTCAGTGAGCTCCCAGTTCATCGAGAGACCCTGCTTCAAAAAGCAAGGTGGAGGGCTGGAGGGATGGCTTAGCAGTTAAGACGTTTGCCGGCAAAGCCAAAGGACCCAGCTTGATTCCCCAGGACCCACGTGAACCAGATGCACAAGATGGCACATGTGTCTGGAGTTGGTTTGCAGTAGCTAGAGGCCCTGGTGTGCCCATCCTTTCTCCCTGTCTTTTTCTGTTTCTCTCTCAAATAAATACATAAATAAATACTTTTAAAAACAAGGTGGAGGGCTGGAGAGGTGGCTTAGTGGTTAAGCGCTTGCCTGTGAAGCCTAAGGACCCTGGTTTGAGGCTTGATTCCCCAGGACCCACGTTAGCCAGATGCACAAGGGGGCGCACGCGTCTGGAGTTCGTTTGCAGAGGCTGGAAGCCCTGGCGCGCCCATTCTCTCTCTCTCTCTCTCTCTCTATCGGCCTCTTTGTCTTTCTGTCACTTTCAAATAAATGAAAATAAACAAAAAATTTAAAAAAAATAAATAAAAACAAGGTGGAGAGTGACGGTGTGCATGCCATCGACCTCTGGCTTTCACATGCATGTGCTCACGTGTCACACACATACGAACATGGATACACACACTCACACATATCACACACTTACACATGCGGAAAGGGAGAAAGAGATTAAACTCCACCTTCCTCAGAACTCTTCTCTTACTGTTTTTTGTTTGTTTTGTCTTTGGAGGTAGGGTATCACTCTGGCCCATGCTGATCTAGAATTCACCCAGACCGTCCTCAAGCTCATGGCAATCCTTCTACCTCTCCCTCCCAAGTGCTAGAATTAAAGGTGTTCACCACCCTGCCTGGCTTCTTGTTTTTTTTTTTTTTTTTTTTTTTTGAGGTATGGATCCACTCTAGCTCAGGCTGACCTTGAACTCACGGCAATCCTCCTACTTCTGCCTCCCAAGTGCTGGGATTAAAAGCGTGGGCCACCACACCTGGCCCGTCCCCCCTTTTACTTAGCATGAGAGTGATATCAGTGGAGGGAGACTGCAGTCTGTTACTCTTTAGTTATATGCAATACTGGCTCAGGAGCTATAAGTAAACATCTCATAATCTTCATCATGCCATAATGTCTTTCCGGATGACTCTACAAAGACAATCACATTCACAAGAATAAGATGATACTTTGGTGGAGTCTTATGTCATAGGCTATCTTGGCTAAGTCATCTTCCCCTTACCTTGCAGAGATGGGAATGAAAACCAGGAGAGGTCACTAGTTGGGGAGTCAGTCATTAAGAGAGCAAACCGAATGCTCCACCATCTCCAGCCTGTCCTCTGGCCACACACTGGGCTCGGGGCACAAGTCTGGGCTTCAACCCTAGCCCTCAGCATGTGCCTGAGCTGCAATGGGCACAGGTAGATGCCCACCAAACTGCAGTAGGCTGAAGCGAGCCTGACTTCTGGGTGAGTAACCCTGCATGGCCAATTACCTTCCTTAATCACTAACAATTACCCTTTGAGTATCTGTGCGCTAAGTACAATGCCTTATACCAAGGAGCGGGTGCAAGCGTCATGACATTTCAACACAAGAAAGAACACAAGAAGGAAGAACAGGAGTAACTGGGGGTCAATGAAGATGCTTCAAGTCAGTAAAGAATGCCATAGAGCAGTGACCTTGGGATGACTCAGAAGGCATCACGGTGCTGAGAAGAAGTGACTGGAGTGCTCAGCACTGCAATATCTCTATCACACCTTCCAAGGCTCAGGGCCCGTTGCGGAAGAGGTGATGGGAAGAACGTAAGAGACAAAGGAAGGGTAGGACTCCTTACAACGTGCTCCTCCAGACACAAAATGGCCTGGATATCCATGACCTCACAGCGCCTGACACTACCTACACAAGACCATCATAATAGGAGGAAAAGATAATGACATCAAAATAAAAGAGAGACTGAGGGAGAGGGGAGAGGGGATATGATGGAGAGTGGAGTTTCAAAGGGGAAAGTTGGGGGGAGTGAGGGAGGAAATTACCATGGGTTATTGTCTACATTTATGGCATCAATAAAAAATAAAGTAAATTAAAAAATAAAATCAATTTTTCACCATTGAAGAAAAAACCTCAAAGAATGCCATAGAGGGCTAGAGAGACGGCTTAGCAGTTAAGGCACTTGCTTACAAAGCCAAAGGACCCAGGTTCAGTTCCCCAGGCCCCATGTAAACCAGATGCACAAGGTGGCGCATGTGTCTGGAGTTTGTTTGTGGCAGCTGGAGGCCCTGGCACACCTGTTCTCTCTCTATCTGTCTCCCTCTCTCTCTCTGCTTTTTTTTTTCTCAGTCTCAAATAAATAAATAAAATAAATTTTTTTTTTAAAGAATGTCACCAGAAATGGCAAATAAAAGGTAAAGGGAGTCCTGTTACAGGGAATGCGTGTCAGGCCCTTGCACTTTTGGAAGGACGGTATCGAGGAGATCTTTCTCGTCTCAGAGCACAATCACTCGGCAAGAAGGAACTTAAGGGGAGGAAGGATGGACTTTGGGCGCACAGTTTGAGACGACACAGCCCTGTGGTGAAGGTGGGGTGTGGGACGCGTCCCCACGAGCTCCCTGCTATGGGAATATCGTTAGCAGTCAGATGGCGAAGAGCTCAGTTGGGCCTGGGCTTGACTTCAACGAGCTTTAGCTGCATTACGACTCTGCCAGCCAGGCCCCGTGTCCCCCAGAACAGAGCCACTATCTGGGGATCAATTCCTTGAACATTCCGAGGACGAGAGACATTCAATTCACACTAACACCGCAGCAGTTATGTGTAAAAGGGTTGGCTCAGAGAACATGGTGAACCACGGAGGTATTACTAGTGTGGCTGGGCGTGGTGGCGCACGCCTTTAATCCCAGCACTCAGGAGGCAGAGGGAGGAGGGTCGCCATGAGTTCGAGGCCACGCTGAGACTACAGAGTGAATTCCAGGTCAGCCTGGGCTACAGTGAGACTCCAAAAAAAAAAAAAAAAAAAAAAAAGAAATACTATTGTAAGGGCTGGAGAGATGGCTCAGTGGTTAAAGGTACTTGCTTGCAAAGCCTAGTGATCTGGGTTTAAATCCTCAGTACTCAAGTAAAGCCAGATGCACAGTCTCTAAGCCAGGCTGACCTGGAATTCCTTATGTAATCTAGGGGTCTCAAATTGATAGTGATTCTCCCAACTGTGCTGAGATTAAAGGCGTGTGTCACCATACCTGACTAAGGGTGGTTAATTTTTTTAAATTATTATTATTTTTATTAACAACTTCCATGATTGTAAACAATATCTCATGTTAATGCCCTCTCTTCCCTCACTTTCCCCTTTGAAACTCCATTCTCCATCATATCCCCTCCCCCTGTCAATCAGTCTCTCTTTTATTTTGATGTCATCATCCTTTACCTCCTATTATGATGGTCTTGTGCAGGTAGTGTCAGGCATTGTGAGGTCATGGATATCCAGGCCATTTTGTGTCTGGGGGGGAGCACATTTTAAGGAGTCCTACCCTTCTTTTGGCTCTTATATTCTTTCTGTCACCTCTTCCCCAATGGACCTTGAACCTTGGAAGGTGTGATAGAGATATTGCAGTACTGAGCACTCCCGTCACTTCTTTCCAGCACCATGATGACTTCTGAGTCACCCCAAGGTCACTGCCATCTGAAAAGAGAAGGTTCTCTAAGGCGGGGGGTGGTGGTGGTAATTTTGCAGCAGTGGGAAAGACTATTAAAATAAGAGGTAAGGCCAAGGAATATTAGCTGGGCTCAGTCAAGAAACAACCATGGTGGCCTGGAGAGATGGCTTAGCAGTTAGGCGCTTGCCTGTGAAGCCTAGGGACCCCAATTCGAGGCTCCATTTTCCAGGACTCATGTAAGCCAGATGCACAAGGTGGTGCATGCATCTGGAGTTGGTTTGCCATGGCTAGAGGCCCTGGTGTGCCCATTCCTTCTCTCTCCCTCTCCCTCTCTTTAACAAATAAAATAAAAAAGAAGATAGGAAAGATATTTCATGTCTCTGGCCCAGAGACTTCTGCAATTGGGAGATGGCAAGTAACAGAACCTTGTGTCTTGGCTAATGGCCTCTGCATTCTGATTCCAGAAACTTCATCCAACTAAACTCTAACCCTCAGAGGCCTTTGGTGAACAACGAGTTACTCCACATGTGGTGGGGGAGGAAGGATCATCAAAAACCCCAAAACTTCCAAAACTCCACCAAGTTCCAAAACGTTAAAAACCCACTGTGGGCGGAGGAGGGACGGCCTCCTGGAGAACTTCCCCGGGGCTCAGAGATCTGGGAACAGTCTGGCTAACTGGAGTCCTTGGCTCTTTTCCAAGCTGTTCCCATTCTGGTCGTGGTCATGGGCTCTCCCTCAGATCCACATCCGATTCACACATGGTGTTTATCCATGATGCTTTGACCAACACCATGCCTCCCGTACCACCAGCTGTCAAAACAAATAAACAAAAAGACAAGTTACGACCCTTTCCCATGGACTCGCGGATGCATTCCATTTAATTTCAGTTGAAATACATCTATAAATATGGATGAAGTTGCAGTGGCCTCCTACACCCATGGAGAGGCCAGCTCTGGGATGGATAATGGACAGGGAGAATTTTAAGCACTCCCTGTCTCACCAAAGCCCAAAGCTGGCTTCTCGTTCATTCCTCCCTCTCTCTCTCTCTCTCTCTTTGCTGGATCCTACTCACTACCCTCCTCCCATCCTAGCAGAAAAAAAAAGAAAGAAAGAAATTGCTCTGAGGGCTGAGGCTGACACAGCCGATTTCTTTTTCTCTCTTCCTTGCAATGTTGCAAACACACAAACCCAGCTCTGCCCTGGCGAACGGGAAACCGTCCCAGGACTGTGGGCTCCTAAGCCAGGAAATGGAACTTTGCTGTCTTGCCTACCCTTCCCTATACGTTCTTCCTGGCCATTCAATGCAGTTAGAAATAGTAACCACCAAAGCCAGAAGAAAAGATGATTTCATTGTCTAGCCACCGTAGCTTGTGGCCAGATTTAGGTGGTTGCCCATGGAGCTAATTAATCCCGTGACTCGGCACCCTGAGAATTCTCCTAGGGCTGAGGGCGGAGACCACTAGTGAGGTTTTCCACACCCCGTAACCCCGAGGGTACTTGGGAAGGGACTGAATTAGGCAGAGGCGGCTCACCACCCGTGCACACACATGTGCATGCACACATGCGCCCAGCAAGTGAGAGCTGAGGAGGCCCAAGACCTCCTTTGGTGCAGTTTGTGAGGGTGCAGGTGGTAAATACCCATTTTGGCTTGGGAAGGCCAAACCTCTCTGAGTCTGAGCCAATCACTCCTGTTAAGATCTGGGGAATGTCTATTTGCTCACTGGTCCTTGGAAATACCAGAAGTTGTACCTAGCACTTGGGAGGCAGAGGTAGGAGGATCGCCATGAGTTCCAGGCCACCCTGAGACTACATAGTGAATTCCAGATCAGACTGGGCTAGGGTGAGACCTTGCCTCAAAAAACCACACCCACACACACCCACATACACACACACACACATACACACTCACACACATATATAGAGAAAAATAACACCAGGTGTGGTGGCACATGCCTTTAATCCCAGCACTGGGAGGCTGAGGCAGGAAGATCGCCATGAGTTCAAAGCCACCCTGAGACTACCTAGTGAATTCAGGTTAGCCTGGGCTAGAGTGAGACCCTACTTCAAAAAATCAAAAAAAAAAAAAAAAAAAGAAAGAAAGAAAGAAGGAAAGAAAGAAGGAAGGAAATATAGGGGGCCGGAGAGATGGTTTAGCAATTAAGGCATTTGCCTGTGAAGCCTAAGGACCCAGGTTCACTTTCCAGGATCCACATAAACCAGATGCACATGGTGTTCATCTGGAGTTCGTTTTCAATGGCTGGAGGCCTTGGCATGCCCATTTTCTCTCTCTCTTTCTCTGCCTCTTGCTATCTCTCTCTCAAATAAATAAATAAAAGAAAGAAAAATGATTTCAGAAAGTATGTAAGAGCCACCAAGTTTATTTTAGGGAATAAAATGTAAATCATCATTTTTTATCATGAACTCTTCTGCTCTATAACTTCCTGCTGGATTAAAGTCCTTAAAGCAGAGGCTAATTCACAGAGATGAAAAGCTCCACATCTCTCAAAATGTTTTTCCCCAAAATGTAAATTTCTGAAACTTTTTGGAGGTAAGCCCAACAGACTGGCCTTTTATTTATTTATTTTATGAGAGTGAAAGCAAGAGACAGAGAGAGAGAGAGAGAGAGAGAGAGAGAGGGAGAGGGAGAGAATTGGTGCGCCAAGGCCTCTAGCCACTGTAATTGAACTCCAGACATGTGAGCCACCTTGTATGCATGTACGACCTTGAGCCTGGCTTATGTGGGATCTGGGGAGTCAAACATAGGTCCTTAGCCTTCGCAGGCGAGCACCTTAACTGCTGAGCCATCTCTCCAGCCCCACAGCCCTCAGTCTGGCTAAATTTGTTACTCCATCTGGCAAGTGGATTTAAAGATTGCCTGCACGTGTCAGGCGTCTTCCAAAGTGTCGCCGTGATACAGGGGATAGATAAGATCTATTTGCCCTCTTTAAGTGCTACATTAGAATTACATTGCTGTGTTACTGTAACAAAATACACAATATAAGCCACCTACAAGGAAAAGGTTTATTTTGGCTCACCGTTCTGGAGGCTTACATCCATGATGAGTTAAGCATGTTGCTTTGGGTCTGTGGCGGGATGGCACGTTGTGGTGGAAATGTACAAGAGAATATACTGTTCGCCTGTGCTGAGCAGCCTTGCAGAAGAGGAAGGAACTGTGGGTCTTGCTGCTCCCTTCAAAGGCAAGGCCCTCATTGCCTAAGGCCCTCTCAAGAGACCCAACAGAAGTTAAGAAAGAAACTGCTAGAATAGATGACAAGAAAAGCTGCGTCTGAGAAGGTGTGAATCAAAATGTAGAGACATGAGTACAGTAGCCCCTCAGGGTCCAAAGGGTTCCACGACATTTCTTAAAAAATTTTTTGTTTATTTTTATTTATTTATTTAACAGTGACAGACAGAGACGGAAAGAGGCAGAGAGTGTGAGAGAGAGAGAGAGAATGGGTATGGCAGGGCTTCCAGCCACTGCAAACGAACTCCAGACACATGCGCCCCCTTGTGTATCTGGCTAATGTGAGTCCTGGGGAACTGAGCCTTGAACCGGTGTCCTTAGGCTTCATAGGCAAGCGCTTAACCGCTAAGCCATCTCTCCAGCCCCCAGGACATTTTTTTAAACATATGGTTTTATTTCTTTTCAAGCAGAGAGAGACAGAGAGAAGAGAGACAGAGAGAATGGGGGCACCAAGGCCTCTAGCCATTACAAACGAATTCCAGATGCGTGTGCCCCCTTGTCCATCTGGCTTTACATGGTTACTTGAACCTGGGTTGTTTGGGTTTGCAGGCAAGTGCCTTAACCGCTGAGCCACCTCTCCAGCTCTGATTCCAAGCCTCTTCAAATTACAAAATTCATGGCTACCCAAGTTCCTTACACAATGTGGCAATATATTTATATATAATCTATATGTAAATCCTCTTATATACTTCATTTATTTATGTCTTTATTCATTAACTTATTTAGTGTTCTGCTTTTTTTTTCTTGAGGTAGGGTCTCACTCTAGCCCAGGCTGACCTGGAATTCACCATGTAGTCTCAGGGTGGCCTTGAACTCATGGCAATCCTCCTACCTCTGCCCCCCTGAGTACTGGGATTAAAGGCGTGCGCCACCACGCCCTCCTTGTTCCACTTTTAAAAAAAATTTTCTTTTATTTTTATTTATTTATGAGCGACAGACAGACAGAAGGAGAAAGAGGCAGAGAGAGAGAATGGGCGCATCAGGGCCTCCAGCCACTGCAAACGAACTCCAGACACATGCGCCCCCTTGTACATCTGGCTTACGTGGGTCCTGGGGAATTGAGCTTCAAACTGGCGTCCTTAGGCTTTACAGGCAAGTGCTTAACTGCTAAGCCATCTCTCCAGCCCTGTTCTGCTTTTTAATTTTCAAGGTAGGGTCTCACTCTAGCCCAAGCTGACCTGGAATTCACTATGTAGTCTCAGGGTGGCCTCAGACTCACAGTGATCCTCCTACCTCAGCCTTCAGAGTGCTGTGATTAAAGACGAGCACCACCACCCCTCCATCCCATGAACTTCTTAAAAGACGACTGGGGCTGGAGAGATGGCTTAGTGGTTAGGGCACTTGCCTGCAAAACCTGACAACCCAGGTTTGATTCCCCGGTACCCACGTGAAGCCGGATGCACAAAGCGGTGCGTGAGTCTGGAGTTCATTCACAGTGGCTGGAGGCCCTGGAGCGCCTGTTCTCTCTTGCTATCTGCCTCTCTCACTCCTCTCTTTCTCTCTCTCAAATAAATGATTGAATAATAAAGACAGCAGCTGTTTTCTCTGCCTATGCATGACATTCTTGAATTGTTTTGTCTAATCCCACCATTTGAGCAGTTGCATCAGCATCCAGAAATCCCCAGGGCTGTCCCCATTTCTGGACCTGGGGCTAAAAGGTGGCACACACGTGCTCTGTCCCTTGCTTTAGCAGCACTTGCCGGCAGGAGGTCTGAGCAGAAGGGCCTGCATCTGTGCTCTCGGCCAGAGAGACAAGGGTTCAAGTCCCATTCGGCCGCTGCACCACGTTATGACTTGGTTCCTACTTATTCCTCTGAGCTTCATTTTTCTCATCTCTGCAGTTGGAATATTACCTTTATAAAAACCTAGGGTCGTTGTAGGTACCTATTAAGTACTGGGCAACTCATGCCCATCCGTCTCATGACATCACAAAGCTATGTGAAAATCACGGCCCCTCAGCTGTTGTGAAACTCGATCACAGGTTTCAGGGGTGTTAAAAATCAGTCATCGTAGCACCCTTAGCCTCGGGCAACTGACTAACTGAGGATACAGATAGGTTAAGGGATGTGTCCCATACAGCAGACGTCGCTGGTCACATACTCTGACTTGGGATCACAAGGAAAAAAGCACTTTGGGGCCCTGGAGGTGACTTCTGGGGAAGAGAGGTCTAGAATTGGTAGGAAGAAAATAAGGTGTAGGTCTGAACCAGGCATCTGCTAAAGGCTATGAATTCGGGAACATTCCTTTCGGAATAAGCTAGTTCATTAGCATCCTGGAATCCCCATGACACCCAAACGGCCTGGGGGAGGGCACTGGGATTTCTACCCTCTTGGTGTACTCTCACGCCCCTCTTATTGATGTTGACGGTCAGCCATATGAACATGCCACAGCCTTACAATTAAAAAAAAAAGTCTGGCGTGGTGGTGCATACCTTTAATCCCAGCACTTGGTAGGCAGAGGTAGGAGGAGCGCCGTGAGTTCAAGGCCACCTTGAGACTCCATAGTGAATTCCAGGTCAGCCTGGGCTAGAGCAAGACCCTACCCTGGAAAAAAAAAATTAAAGTCTGGGCTGGAGAGATGGTGTAGTGGTTAAGGTGCTTGCCTGCAAAGCCAAAGGACCAGGGTTCCATTCCCCAGGACCCATGTAAGCCAGATGCACAAGGTGGTACACACATCTGCAGTTCATTTGCAGCAGCTGAAGGCCCTGGCATGGCCATTCTCTGTCTGCCCCCACCATAAATACATAAATAATAAAATTTAAGAATAAATCTGATAAACCTCACTGTGAAACTGCGAGGGGATTCAAGCCTTTAAAACTGGCCTGGCTAAGACCCGAGGGAGTCTATAGTGAGTCGTGAAGACCGGCGAGCCCGGAGGAGGCTGGGAAATGACATGGAGCCCAGAATGGTGAATGTTTCAGAACAAATGAAGAGTTTATGGAGCGCAGGGGAGGCCGACACCCTGGGTCGTGGAGAGAGCGGGACCTGCTGCAAATGCCACGGTTGGTTCCTGAGCATCAGTGTCCCTTTCCAACCTGGCTGCCATCCCCTGAGCCCCGCCCTCCCTTTCAGCACAGGGCTGTGCATTTCTACCTGGTCCCCATTGTCCCAGCTCTGTTGACCGGTTAAATACACAGACATCCAAATATTTGCTGATACATTGATCACCAAAGCACTTTCTAGGATGTCTTTGTTTTTGCTGTTGTTTCTAAACTTTTTTAAACATTTTAAAAAATTATTCATTTGACAGAGAAAGAGGCAAAGTGAGAGGGAGATAGGTAGATAGGTAGACAGACAGACAGATAATGGGCTTGCCAGGGCCTTCAGCTGCTGCAAATGAACTCCAGACGCATGCGCCACCTTGTGCATCTGGTTTATGTGGGTCCTGGGGAATCTACCCTGGGTCCTTTGGCTTTTTAGGCAAGCACCTTAACCACTAAGCCATCTCTCCAGCCTTGAACTTTTTTTTTTTTTTTTTTGAGGTAGGGTCTTACTCTGGTCCAGGCTGACCTGGAATTAACTCTGTAGTCTCAGGGTGGCCTTGAACTCACGGCGATCCTCCTACCTCTGCCTCCCGAGTGCTGGGATTAAAGGCGTGCACCACCACGCCCGGCTTCAGCCTTGAACTTTTTATTTATTTGTTTTATTTGTGAAAGAGAGAGGGAGAGAATTGATGTGCCAAGCCTCTAGCCACTGCAGTGGAACTCCAGATGTGTGTGCCACCTTGTACACATGCATCACCTTGTGCATCTGGCCTACTTGGATTCTGGGGAGGAGACTCTGGGCAAGTGTCATACTGCTAAAGCCATCTCTGCAGCCCCTGTTTCTATACTTTTTGTTGACAACCTCCATACATATACACAGTGTGCCCTGATCACAGTTCTCTTCCACCACCTTCTTTGTTTCCCTCCACCAAACCCCTTCTTTCTAGCTTGTTCCAATTCTATGTTGACGCCAGCATTAAAAAAATATTTTATTACTTATTTTAAATTTTTTGTTTATTTTTATTTATTTATTTGAGAGCGACAGACACAGAAAGAAAGGGGCAGAGAGATAGATAGAGAATGGGTTGCCAGGGCCTCCAGCCACTGCAAATAAACTCCAGATGCATTCGCCCCCTTATCATCTGGCTTATGTGTGTTGTGGGGAATCGAGCCTCAAACCAGGTCCTTAGACTTCACAGGCAAGTGCTTACCTGCTAAGCCATCTCTCCAGCCCTATTTATTTTAGAGAGAGAAAGAAAGGCAGATAGAAAGAATGGGCACATCAGGGTTGTTAGCCACTGCAAATGAACTGCAGATGCATGCACCTTCTTATACATCTGGTTTAAGTGGATCCTGGGGGATCGAACCTGGGTCTTTAGGCTTCGCAGGCAAATACCTTAACCACTAAATAATCTATCCAGCCCAGCATTTTTTAAAAATTTGCCTTCATATTATGCAGTTCCTGTGTAGATAGTGACAGCTGTTGTGAGGTCATGAATGCCATGGCCACCTTGGGTCTGGAAGGCAGCATTCCTCCCCTCCCCTCCCTCTGCCTCTTCCAGTCTTTACTCCACCTCTTCCACAACTGTCCCTGAGCCTCGGAGGGTGTGATTGAGATTGTCTCTGGGTGCTGAACACTCCACTGTCACTTCTTTTCAGCGCTTTGATGAGTCTTGAGTCTTTACAGTGGTCACCACCATCTGAACAGAGAAACTTCTCTGACCCAAACTGAGAGTGGCATCAATAGATGGGTATAAACATCAGTGTTCAGAGGGCAGCTTGGTGGACATAATTCATCCATTTCACCAGACAACAGGACTAGCTTTCCCTCTGCCACCCAGGGATTATAATCTTCCAGCCATAGGCTCTTGATTAGGTTTTCATTGCCAGACATGAAGTCTTTCTCTCATGGAGCAGGCCTCAAATTTAAATGGAGAGCAGTTGGTTTCCCCCATAACAACCATGCCACTATTGAGCCAGGTGTTATGTTTTGCCGAGTTGGCCAGGTGACTTCTTAACTCTTTTTTAAAAAGTATTTTATTTATTTATTTGAGAGAGAGAGAGAAAGAGGCAGATATATAGAGAGAATGGGAACACCAGGGCCTCCAGCCACTGCAAACAAACTCCAGACGCATGTGCTCCCTTGTGCATCTGGCTTACACGGGTCCTGGGGAATCAAACCGGGGTCCTTAAGCTTTGCAGGCAAATGCCTTAACTGCCAAGCTATTTCCCCAGCCCCTCAACTCTTAATCTAGTTTTAATGTTTACTGAAAACTATTGTCTCATACATGCTTTGTGATGCATGTACTCAACTTGTTTTGTAGGAAAGCTGAGAGCCTTGGAGACATCATGTAACACGGCTGCCCTCACAGTAAGTGGGGGAGGGCTGTAACTAGAACTCAGGCCCTGCCCTGCCTCACACCCATGTGTGTGCTTGAATACAGCGCCTTGTGGCCTCATGATCCATGGCTGCTGAACTCTTGACTTGTTTATGTCTGTAAAAGTTCCTAAAGTCTGGAGATGTGGGGGAATTAAGGTAGGGAGTGCAACCTATTTATAATCTGTTATATTTATAATTTTATACCAAAAGATTTTTACCATGTCCCATTCACTTACAAACACATTTTTTTCCCCTGGTTTTTCGAGGAAGGGTCTTGCTCTAATCCAGGAATTCACTATGTAGTCTCAGGGTGGTCTTGAAGTCACGGCGATCCGCCTACGTCTGCCTTTCAAGTGCTGGGATTAAAGGTGTTTGCCACCATACCTGGCAACACATTTCATTTTTAAAAAATGTTCTTATTTTTATTTACTTGTACAGAGAGAGAGAGAGAGAGAGAGAGAGAGAGCACATGGACAAACCAAGGACTTTTGCCACTCGAAACAAACTCTAGACACATGTGCCACTTTGTGCATCTGGCTTGTGTGGGTATTAGGTAATCAACCCAGGCTGAGCCATCTCCCCAGCTCCACATTTTGTTCTTTAATAGAGCATCATCCATGCTTAGGCATTGCTGGTAATTGGTGAGGATTCATAGACTAATAACAATAATTATCATCATCATCCTTGCCTTCCAGGATCATGTCATCTCAGGGAAAGGGGAAGACACAGACCTGACGGTATGTGGCAGTTTTTTATTTTATTTTATTTTATTTTATTTTATTTTATTTTATTTTATTTTATTTATTTATTTGAGAGCTACAGACAGAGTGAGTTCAAGGCAGAGAGAGAGTAAGAGAGAGAGAGAGAGAGAGAGAGAGAGAGAGAGAGCGAGCACATGGACACACCAAGGACTTTTGCCACTCGAAACAAACTCTAGACACATGTGCCACTTTGTGCATCTGTCTTGTGTGGGTATTAGGGAATCAACCCAGGCTGAGCCATCTCCCCAGCTCCACATTTTGTTCTTTAATAGAGCATCATCCATGCTTAGGCATTGCTGGTAATTGGTGAGGGATTCATAGACTAATAACAATAATTATCATCATCCTTGCCTTCCAGGATCGTGTCATCTCAGGGAAAGGGGAAGACACAGACCTGACAGTATGTGGCAGTTTTTTATTTTATTTTATTTTATTTATTTATTTGAGAGCTACAGACAGAGTGAGTTCAAGGCAGAGAGAGAGTGAGAGAGAGAGAGAGGAAGAGAGAGAGAGAGAATGGGCACGCCAGGGCTTCCAGCCACTGCTAAGGAACTCCAGATGCTTGCGCCCCCTTGTGCATCTGGCTAACGTGGGTCCTGGGGAATCGAGCCTCAAACCGGGGTCCTTAGGCTTCACAAGCAAGTGCTTAACCACTAAGCCATCTCTCCAGCCCACGTGGCAGTTTTTCCTTACGATGAACACAAAGACAGGCGTGCTCAGCACTGTGGGAGGCAGCGCCCAGAGATCCCAAACCCACATGGGAAAAGGACATCTTCTGGGGAAGCTGATGTCCAAGCCGAGTTTTGCAGACCAGTCCAGAGAGAGGGGCACATTGCATCAGGACCAAACATGGCAGGCTTGGAGCTTTCAGACTTGGCACTTGTACGGCCAGGAGCTAAGGGACTGAGTAAAAGATGGGGGGTGGGAGCGATGGGGAAGGCCAGGCTGTGTGAAGGTCTTGCATGCTGGCCAGATAGCCACAAACAATGGGCTACCATTGGATCACTTTTCATAGACGCTAGGTGTGGTGGCTTTAGGAAGTCGGTGTGAGAACAGCAGAGAACAATCAGAGCTGGACTCGGTGCGGTGGGGCATGCCTGTAATCTCAGCACTTAGGAAGTGGAGGTAAAAGGATTATAGAGTTGTAGGCCATTCTAGACTATGTAGCAAGCCCTAGGTGAGCTTGGGGTACATAGTGAGGTGAGATCCTGTCTCAGAAAAACAAAATCATGGAGTGGAGAAATGGCTTAGTGGTGAAGGCATTTGCCTGCAAAGCCAAAGGACCCTGGTTTGATTCCCCAGGACCCACATAAACCAGATGCACAAGGGGTGAGCATACACCTGGAGTTCGTTGGCAGTGGCTAGAGGCCCTGGCTCGCCCATTCTCTCTCTCTCTCTCTCTCAATCTCTCTCTCTCTATCTGTTGCTCTCAAATAAATAAATAAATAAATTTAAAAAACAAAACAAAACAAAACAAAAAAACCAAGGTTCCCAAGCTTCCTTAGGAGTCTGTTTTTAAATTGTTATATTAAGGAGATGAAGAACCCATAAAATGGAATCCCAATTCCTCAGTAACATCACCACACAAAAGCAGAACAAGAGCTGGAGAGATGGCTTAGTGGTTAAGGCACTCCCAAAGGACCCAGGTTTGATTCCCCAGGACCCATGTTAGGCCAAATGCTCAAGGTGGCACATGTGTCTGGAGTTTGTTCACAGTAGCTGGAGGCCCTAGTGTGCCCATTCTCTCTCTCAATTTTTTTTTTCAAATTTTATTATTTTTTAAAATTTATTCAAGAGAGAGAAAGAAGCAGATAGTGAATGGACACGTCAGGGCCTCCAGCCATTGTAAATGAACGCCAGATGCATGTGCCACTTTGTGCATATGGCTTGACATGGGTCCTGGGGAATCGAACCTGGGTTCTTAGGCATTTCAGGCAAGCACCTTAAATGAGGAACCAAAATTTCTCCAGCCCCATTCTCTCTTTTTATCTGCCTCTCTCTCTCCCCCTTTCTCTCTCTAAAACTAAATAAAACATTAAAAAAAAGAAAAAAAGAAAAACAGGGCTGGAGAGATGGCTTAGTGGTTAAGCGCTTGCCTGTGAAGCCTAAGAACCCCAGTTCGAGGCTCCATTCCCCAGGATCCACATTAGCCAGATGCACAAGAGGGCGCACATGTCTGGAGTTTGTTTGCAGTGGCTGGAGGCCCTGGTGCGGCCATTCTCTCTCTCTGCCTCTTTCTCTGTCTGTTGTTCTCAAATAAATAAATAAAAATTTAAAAAAATTTAAAAAAAGGAAGACAAAGAACAAACAACAACAACAAATAAAGAACCAGAGTGGGTAGAGGGTCGTAGTGAGAGGCAGGAGAGAAAACTTCTCCAGAGTGCCTGGAATGAGCAAGGTTCAGGGCTGCAGGGTGTGTGAATGTGAATGTGAGGAGAGGATTTCCACACGTAGTTACTTTCCTTAAATCTGCCATGTTTTGCCAAGTGCTGGGATTAAAGGCGTACGCCACCACACCTGGCGCTTGCCTTCCCTTTGTTTGTCTGGCTTATGTGGGATCTGGAGAATTGAACCTGGGTCCTTAGGCTTCGCAGGCAAAGGCCACAGCCACTAGACCATCTCCCCAGCCCAACACTCAGTTATTTTGCATCCCAAGCTAGGAGATGCGTGTCATGCTTTTGTCTTGATATTATTATCACTGTGTTTAGATGCAGGCTGACATTTCTACGTTCTTTAAGGGCTAATGCATGATGGCTTTCACTGAGAGAACTTGCAGAGCACTTCTCTGTGGCAGACTCTGTTCTCTGTACCAGCACCCTGGCATCTGATCTCTCAGCTTCTGGGCTAGATTTCATTCCCTTCATCTCATAGATGAAGTGTTTGAGGCTCAGAAATGTTAAGCAAGTATCCAGAATCCTTAAAAAAGATTGAGATGAAAACCAAGCCCAGGATTCTCAGTGAAGGTTTTGATACTGGCTTTAGATAGGAAAGGGCTAATTCTCTTCTTTTCCACCCACACCCATACTTTATGATTGTATGTTAGTAATCCAGGTCGTTCCAGAAATGCCCTTTTATACCCTCCAATTCTCATAATGAAGTGAGGGTCAAAGATTGTACCAGGTACTGGAACGAAGGTTTTATAGTTTGCAAAATATTTTTTTTTCTGTTACCTTCATTAGATACTCTTAGATGCCTGTGGGTGGCTAAGAACTCCTCATTGTCACTGAGAAAACCAGGTTGTGCTTGGTCTTACTGAGTTGAAATCAGCTTTGCCTTTTGTTTTGTTTTTTGGTTTTTCGAGGTAGGGTCTCACTGTAGCCCAGGCCAACTTGGAATTCATTCTGTAGTCTCAGGCTGGCCTCACACACAGTGATCCTCTTACCTTTGCTTCCCAAGTGCTAGGATTAAAGACATGTACCATCATGCCTGGCTTTTTAAACTTTATTTATTTAGTTTTTTGAGGTAGGGTCTTGCTCCAGCTCAGACTGACCTGGAATTCACTTTGTAGTCTCAGGCAGGCCTCACACATAGTAAGTGATCTTCCTATCCCTGCCTCACAAGTGCTGGAATTAAAGGCATGCACCATCATGCCTGGCTTGCTTTTTTTTTTTTTTTTTTTTTGCTTTTTGTGGTAAATTCTCACTCTAGCCCAGGCCGACCTGGAATTCACTATGGAGTCTCAGGCTGGCCTCGAACTCACAGCGATCCTCCTACCTCTGTCTCCTGAGTGCTAGGATTAAAGGCATGTGCCACCACGCCCAGCCTCATGCCTGGCTTTTTAAAACTTTTTTTTTTTTCTTTTTGTTTTTCAAGGTAGGGTCTCACTCTAGCCCAGGTTGACCTGGAATTCACTATGGAGTGTCAGGGTGGCCTCGAACTCACGGTGATCCTCCTACCTCTGCCTCCCAAGTGCTAGGATTAAAGGCATGTGCTACCACGCCTGGCTTTTTAAAAACTTTTTATTGACAACCTCCATACACACACACTATACCATGATGTTACTCTCCTGCACCGCTTTTTCTATTCCCCCTTCTCCTACCTTTTCCACTGAATCCCTTTTTCTTTCCAACGAGTCCGTGTGCCATTTTGACGTCATCATTTTCCCCTCCTGTTACGCACATCTTGTGTAGATGGCATCGGCCACAGCGAGGTCATGAATGCCTCGACCATTTTGTGTCTGGAAGACAGCATTGCAAAGCACCCCGCCCCCTCCTTTGGCTCTCACGCTCTGCTCCGCCTCTTCTGCAATGGCCCCTGAGTCTTGGAGGGTATGATAGAGATGTCTTACTCAGTGCTGGACACTGCAGGTCCTTTGTCATTTGCTGATCCTGCCCCAAGGCAAATGGCATCACACACTAGGATGTGTTGAGTAGAAGTGGGGGGGAGGGAATCATTCAACCTCCTTGTTGTTGCTTTTTTTAAGAAAAATTATTGGGCTGGAGAGATGGCTTAGCGGTTAAGCGCTTGCCTGTGAAGCCTAAGGACTCCGGTTCGAGGCTCGGTTCCCCAGGTCCCACGTTAGCCAGATGCGCAAGGGGGCGCACGCGTCTGGAGTTCGTTTGCAGAGGCTGGAAGCCCTGGCGCGCCCATTCTCTCTCTCTCCCTCTATCTGTCTTTCTCTCTGTGTCTGTCACTCTCAAATAAATAAATAAATAAAAATTTATAAAAAACTATTTAAAAAAAATTATTGATTTCTTTATTTGACAGACAGAAAGAGGCAGAGAGGAGAGGAAGAGAGAGAGAGAAAGAGAGAGAGAGAGAGAGAATGGGCATGCCAGGGTCTCCAGCCAATGTAAATGAACTCCAGATGTATGGGCCACCTTGTGCATCTGGCTTATGTGGGTCCCAGGGAATTGAACCTGGGTCCTTTGGCTTTGCAGGCAAGCACCTTAACCACTAAGCCATTCCGCCAGCCCTGTTATTGGTTTTTTTTTTTTTAATTTATTTAATGCACAGAGAAAGAGAGAGAGAGAGAGAGCAGATAGAGAAGGAGAGAATGGGCATGCCAGGGCCTCCAGCTACTGTAAACAAACTCCAGATGCGCTTGCACCCTCTTGTGCACCTGGCTTACTTGGGTCCTGGGGAATCGAACCTGGGTCCTTAGGTTTATCAGACAAACACCTTCACCGCTAAGCCATCCCTCCAGCCCTGTTATTGCTTGTTCTTTTTATGCACCCCAACCCATCCAAGAAACTCTGTGTACCATAGTTGTTGAGAGATGCCCAATTCTGCGCTTGGGGGCACGTGGCAGGCAGGGGAAAGGACACGGCTATGCTGGAGGTGCCGCGGGGCGGTGAGGTAAGGGATCGCTCATCCTGCTGGGCGAGCAGAGAGAGAGGGCATTTGACCGGCTGTGGAGGCAGAGCAGCATTTCTTCAGGGAGGCAAAGGCGGGGACACAATGATGCCAGGATCCCTTAAGTCCTTGCTCCACAGCCCTGTCTTAAGAACTTTACAAATCTTTTTTTGTTCGTTCCTCCCACGAAGCATCAAACAGTATTATCCCCCTCTCGTAGATGAGGAAACGAAGGCTTGGTGAGGATTTGTATGCTCAAGTGAGCTGATTCCAGCACATTCTCTTGACCACTGGACAGAACTTGAACAAAGCCTCGGAGGTGAGAGGATGCCCGGGTCACTCAAGGGGCAGGGTGGGTACAAGGAAGAAAGGAGGCCAGCGAAGGCGTGGCAGGTAGATGGGGCCAAGTGAGCTGGGGTTTTCACGAGTCTCTTTCCCCAGCATAGTGAGATAGAGCTATGTGAATGTGATCTGGTTTGATCAGATCTGTATTGCACATTTACTCTTTTTATTTATTTTGTATTTATTTATTTATTTACTTGAGAGCAACAGACACAGAGAGAAAGGCAGAGAGAGAGAGAGAGAGAAAGAGAGAGAGAGAGAGAGAGAGAGATAATGGGTGCGCCAGGGCCTCCAGCCACTGCAAACGAACTCCAGACTCATGCGTCCCCTTGTGCATCTGGCTAACGTGGGTCCTGGGGAATCGAGCCTTTAGGCTTCACAGGCAAGTGCTTAACCGCTAAGCCATCTCTCCAGCCCCACACTTACTCTTTAGTGACTAAACAGAACAAGTGCCACGAGCATCAATGTCCACAGAGGGGGCAGAAAGCGCATGAGGGACGCAGGTAAGGTGGGAAAGAGGAGCCGGACCTCCATCTGCTCACAACTGACTGTAGCCCAGCAGGATGAAGCCCCATTTACTAGGTGTCCCTCTGATTTTCTTTTAAATTTAACTTAAAAAATATTTTAGGGCTAAAGGGATGGCTTAGCAGTAAAGGCGTTTGCCTGCAAAGCCAAAGGACCCAGGTTTGATTCCCCTGAATGCACATTAGCCAGATGCACAAAGGGGGCACATGTATCTGGAGTTTGTCTGCAGTGGCCGGAGGCCCTGGTGCATCCTCTCTCTCATTAATGTTCATCCTCTCTCTCTGTCTCTCTGTCAAATAAATAAATAAAAGTAAAAAATATTTAAAAATATTTAATTTATTTATTTGACAGAGAGAGAGAATGATTGAGAATGGGCATGCCAGGGCTTCCAGCCACTGCAGACGAACTCCAGACACAGGTGCACCTTATGCATCTGGCTTATATGGGTCTTGGGGAATCAAACCTGGGCCTTTAGGCTTCGCAGGTAAGTACTCTTAATCGCTAATTCATCACTTCAGTCACGATTTTAGTTTATTTATTTATTTACTTACTTATTTAACAGAGAAAGAGGGAGAGAGAGACAGAGAGAGAGAGAGAGAGAGAGACAGTGGGCACACCAGGACCTCCAGCCACTGCAAACAAACTATAGATGCACTCGCCCCCTTGTACATCTGGCTAACATGGGCCCTGGGGAATCAAACCTGGGTCCTTTGGCTTTGAAGGCCAAGATGCAGAGGTAGGAGGTTCGCTGTGAGTTCAAGGCTACCATGAGACTACTTAATGAATTCTAGGTCATCCTGGGCTACAGCAAGATCTTACCTTGAAAAAAATTTAAATTAAAATAAATTAAGAATTAAAAAATTAAGCCCCCAAACATTCCAGGCTGTTGGTTTCTCATTAGAACTAGATCGTAAGACACTATTGCTAAGGACTACACATGCTTGCGCTACAAGGTCACTGAAAAATCCTACTTGAGGGCTGGAGAGATGGCTTAGCGGTTAAGTGCTTGCCTGTGAAGCCTAAGGACCCTGGTTCGAGGCTTGATTCCCCAGGACCCACGTTAGCCAGATGCACGAGGGGGCGCACGGGTCTGGAGTTCGTTTGCAGTGGCCGGAGGCCCTGGCGCGCCCATTCTCTCTTTCTCCCTCTCTGCCTCTTTCTCGCTCTGTCTGTTGCTCTCAAATAAATAAATAAACAAACAAAATTAAAAAAAAAAATCCTACTTGAGCTGAGCTGAAAACCTTCTCTGTGTAGACCAGCTGACAGAAAGCTGGAGAAAGCTATGCTGTATGCAGCTATATGGTAGAGAGAAGTCATCAGTGGAAATAAACAACAGTGGACACTGTAAGTCTTAAATTTGGCCAGCCAGGCCCAATGAGCCAACAGACGGAATTGTGGCGTATCTGTTACGGGGGAAACCAGCTGCTCTCTAAATGCACTGGAGGCCGGCTCCATGGGAGGGAATACATGCCTGGTACTGAAAACCTAGTCAAAAGCCTATGATGGGGGGTCATGAGCCCCAGGGGTGCAACGCCTGCTGCTGTCTGGCTAAATGCACATATTATGCTCAGCAAACTGCCCTGTAAGCACTTTGCTTAATGTTCAGACCCATTCTCACTCTCACTTTTGGTTAGAGAAGCTTCTCTTTTGAAATGGTGGCGACCTCTGGGATGACTCAAAAGACACCACAGTGCTGAGAAGAAGTGACAGAGGAGTGCTCAGCACTGAAACCTCTCTATCACACCCTCCAAGGGTCCATTGCGGAAGAGGTGGTGGAAAGAATTTAAGAGCCAAAGGAAGGGTAGGACACAAATTGGCCTCAATATCCATGACCTCATACAGTGCCTGGCACTACCTGCACAAGGCCCTCATAATAGGAGGAAAAGATGATGACATCAAAATAAAAGAGAAACTAATGGAGAGAGGGAGGGGATATGGTGGAGAATGGAGCTGTGAAAGAGAAAGTGAAAAAGGGAGAAAATAATTATGGTTGTGGGTTTCTTTTTCTTTTCTTTCTTTTTTTTTTTTGTCAAGGTAGAGTCTCTCTCTAGCCCAGGCTGGCCTTGAACTCATGGTGATCCTCCTACCTCTTCTGAGTGCTGGGATTACAGGTGTGCACCACCACACCTGGCAACAAAAAAAGGTTTAAAAAAATAAAAAATTAAAAAAATGAGCATCGTGAATGAGTTTCTTATCCTTCGTGTGTGATACTGGGGACCGAATTTGGGGCTTCATGCATTTAAGTAAACATTCTCCCCTGAGCTATATACTCAACTCTGCTTACTTACATTTTCACATCAGGAAACTTCATATTAAAGTTTGGTTTCCCAGAGTTTCTTTAAAATTCAGTGGTTCTGGGCCAGGGAGGTGACTCAGTTGGTGAGGACCTGAATTGAATCACCAGTATTGATAGAAAAGCCAGATGTGAGAGCACAGGCTTGAAATCCCAGTACTGGGCTGGGAGATGTCTTCAGTGGTTAGAGGCGCTTACTGGTAATCCCAGTACTAGAGAGGCAGACACCAGAGAGTCTCCAGTGCTTGAGCTAACTGGTCTAGCCGGATCAGCGAGCTGAAGTTCAGAGAAAGATCCCATTTCAAAAAATAAGATGAGAAGCTGAGTGTGGTGGCGCACGCCTTTAATCCCAGCACTGGGGAGGCAGAGGTAGGAGGATCGCCATGAGTTCAAGGCCACCCTGAGACTGCATAGTAAATTCCAGGTCAGCCTGGGCTAGAGCAAGACACTACCTTGAAAAACCAAAATTAATGATAATAATATGGGGCCTAGGGAGATGGCTCAGCAGTTAAAGGCACTTGCTTGCCCAGTACCCACGGAAAGCCAGATACACAAAGTGGTGCATGAGTCAAGTTCATATGCAATGGCAGGAGTTCCTGGCAGGCCCATACTCACAAATACACTCTCTCTCCCTTCATCCCTCTCTCTAGATAAATAAAGAAATAAAATGTTTGTAAAAATAAGATGGAAAATGACTTCGGAAGACACCTGGCACTTACCTCTGGCTTTCACATACACATGAACATACATCACATACAAGCAAGCCAAAAAAAAAAAAAGACAAATTAAATTAAAAAAAATCAGGGTGGGGGGTACTGGAGGGATGGTTTAGTGATTAAAGGTGGGTGCCACCTTTAAAGGGATTAAAGGTGGATGCCAGCAAACCTGGCCCAAGATCCATCTTAAGTAAACAGTACTTGGTGAATTTGGATAAGGAGGGTGTCTAAACTAAAAATACATTTTTAGATAATTCTTTATTGCATATTGATTATATCGAAGATATTGGGAACTGAGGTAGAGCAAGGAGCTTTGCTATTAAGAAATTCCATGCGGAGGTCAGCTGCAGGCTGAGCACAGAAAGATTCGGGGTCTCTCGGGTCATAGAAAAGTATCTGCACCAGTTTTGGGGAGTAGGGTGTCAGGGAAGGTTCTGCTGTAATGCCACACAGTAAAGTGAATGTTCAAAAGAAAAGGCCATGATGGGGCCAGAGAGATGCCTCAGCAGTTAAAGGCTCTTGCTTGCAAAGCCTGATGGCCCAGGTTCGATTCCCCAGTACCCAGGTAAGCCAGATGGACTTCGTTTGCAGTGACAAGAGGCGCTGGCATGCCCATCCTCTCATTCTCTCTCTCTCTCTTTGCAAATAAAATATTTTAAAAAAGAAATGAAAAGCCGGATGTGGTGGCACATGCTTTTAATCCCAGCACTCAGGAGGCAGAGGTAGGAGGATTACCATGAGTTCGAGGCCACCCTGAGACTCCCCAGTGAATTCCAGGGCAGCCTGGGCTAGAGTGAAACCCTACCTTGAAAAAGAGAAGAAGAAAAGGGCCTGACACCCTCTGTGATGCCTTTAGTTTGGCGGCATTTGAAAGACCAGGTGGCTTGCTCATCCTTACAGACTCCTGTCCTGCAGACACATTCTCTTCTGTCCTTGTTCAATAGCTCAGCCTTCCACCTCTGCGTCTATGGCTGAGCACCGAGCAGCCCCTGCTGACCAGGGCCGCAGCTCACACCTCTCCCGGGCCTGCCCACCTGCCAGCCATCTAAGGCCTTAGGATATTTGTAAGAAGACTTGAGTTTTCCCTCTCTTCCTTCCTTTCTTTCTCTCTCTTTTTCTTTCTTTCTTTCCTTCTTTCTTTCTTTCTTGCTTTCTTTCTTTCTCTCTCTCTCATTCCTTCTCTCTCTTTCTCCTTCCTCCTTTCTTTCTTTGTCTTTCTTTCTTCCACTTTCTCTCTCTCCTTTTCCTTCATTCTTTCTTGGTTTCTCTCTCTCTCTTTCTTTCTTTTTCCTTCTTTCTTTCTTCCTCTCTCTCTTTCTTCCCTTCCCCTTCCTTCCTTCCTTTCTCTCTTTTTCTTTCCTTCCTTCTTAATTTCTTCCTCTCTTTCTTCCCTTCCTTTCCCCTCCCTCCCTTCCTTTCTCTCTTTGTTTCTCTTTTTACCTTCTTTCCTTCTTTCTTTGTCTCTCTCTTTCTTTCTCTCTTTTTTCCCTTCCCTTCTCCTTCCTTCCTTCCTTCCTTCCTCTCTCATTCTCTCTCTCTCTCTTTCTCTCATTGACTCCCTGTGCTTGTAATGAGTGATGTGCTTTCATTCCGGTACTATTATTGCGTGGTGGATGGACTGTGAAGGAGACATTTGGTGCTGTTCATCACTACCTCCTTCCCCAGAGTTCCTGCCGCATGTTCTGCTTCCAAACTCAGGAGAGGTTTTGCTTCGCGCGCTTAGTACGTGTTTCCAGGGCACCTGTAACTCGCCAGACACTGTTCTAGGAGCCTGCGAGGCACCCAGGAATGAGGGACTTCGGCCATCAACTATGCTTTTCTGCTCTGGGGTCATCTGGCTCTTATTTTCTGCTGTATGGCTTTGGAGTGGGGGTGGGGATGCGCACACATGGGTGGCTTCCTCCTAGCCAGGAGAATGTGTTCTCTTGTCTTCTCTCTACATCTCTCCATCATCTGAAGCTCCGCATTTCTTTCTCCCGCCATGGATTTGCCCACAGCGTGGAAGCTTCCTAACTCAGGAACCTTCCAAATACCTCTGCACCTCTCTCTATACACACAGAAAACAAGCTACGTTGTCTTTTAGCTCTACCCTTAACTCACACACCTTTTAGCCACAAAGCTGAATGGGGGGGGGGGATTCATATGGGCAGGGTGGGCTCCTCATTTAATAAGCAAAGGTACAGGGCTGGAGAGATGGCTTAGTGGTTAAGGCGCTTGCTGGCAAAGCCCAAGGACCCAGGTTTGATTCCTCAGTACCCAAGTAAATCCAGAGTCACAAAGTGGTGCATGCATCTGGAGTCCATTTGTAATGGCTAGAGGTTCCGGTGTGTCCATTCTCTGTCTCTCTATCTGCCTAGTCCCCCTGTGGTGGTTTGATTCAGGTGTCCCCCATAAACTTAGGTGTTCTGAATGCTAGGTTCCCAGCTGATGGCGATTTGGAAATTAAAGCCTCCTGAGGGCAGTGCATTGTTGGGGTGGGCCTATTATAGCCAGCTTCCTCTTGCCAGTGTTTGGCACACTCTCCTGTTGCTGTTGTCCATCTGATGTTGGCCAGGAGGTGATGTCTACCCTCTGCTCATGTCATTGTTTTCCCTGCTATCATGGAGCTTCCCCTTGAGTCTGTAAGCCAAAATAAATCCCCTTTCCCCCACAAGCTGTTTCTTGGTCCGGTGATTTCTGCCAGCAATGCGAACCTGACTACAATAACCCCCTTCCCAAATACATAAATAAAAAGTAATAAATAAAAATAAATCAGGGATGGAGAGATGGCTTAGCAGTTAAGCGCTTGCCTGTGAAGCTTAAGGACCCCGGTTCGAGGCTCAATTCCCCAGAACCCACGTTAGCCAGATGCACAAGGGGGCGCACGCGTGTGGAGTTCGTTTGCAGTGGCTGGAAGCCCTGGCGCGCCCATTCTCTCTCTCTCTCTTTCTGTGTGTGTGTGTGTGTGTGTGTGTGTGTCTGTCACCTGCAAATAAAAATAAACAAAAAAAATTAAAAAAAAAAGAAATCAAAGGCACAGGAGTCTCTTGAGGTCATAAGCCTCCCTATATGGAATCTAGAAAGTTCTGATTTGGATGGCAAATACCACGTCACATTCCTGCAAGTCATCTTCATATTTGGATAACCCCGGGTCTGTGGCTGACCCTTCATAGCCTCCACAAGGCTCAAAAGAAGACAAGGTTGACAGAAAAGTCACAACAAAAAAGGGTGGAAATGTTGAGACTTGTCAGGCTGCTCCCAAATAGTGCTGTGGCCTCGTTATAGTGGCTCATCTTTCCTGAGTCTCAGGTTCACCTTCCCAATGGTTTGTTTTTGGTTTCTCAAGGTAGGGTCTCACTCTAGCCCAGGCTGACCTGGAATTCACTATGTAGTCTCAGGGTGGCCTCAAACTCATGGCGATCCTCCTCCTGAGTACCAGGATTAAAGACGTGTGCCACCACGCCTGGCTGCTCGTGGTAATTCTTAAGATTTTTATTCCTTTCGTGAGGCTGCCACTGTTCTCTTGCCGACACCCAGTGAAGTTTATCGTTCTCATATTGTCTCAGAGCATCCATTATTGTCTGGATGAATTTTCATAAAAAGTTCCTAAGAAATCACATACAGGCTGAAGGAATGGCTTAGCGGTTAAGGCGCTTGCCTGCAAAGCCAAAGGACCCAGGTTCGATTCCCCAGGACCCACATTAGGCAGATACACAAGGAGGTGCACACGTCTGGAGTTCATTTGCAGTGGCTGGAGGCCCTGGCACACCCATTCTCTCTCTCTCTGTCAAATAAATAAATTATATATATATATATATATATATATATACATATATATATATATATATATATATATATTTTTTTTAGAAAAAGAAATTACATACATAGAACCTATTGTCCTGTTGCATTGACCAAGTGGCTTCCACAGCAAGAAAATTCCTACATGTTGCTACTCCTAAAGGCTACAAGGCAGCCTGGCCATCTCACTGGTGTATGTAGTATGTATGTATGTATGTACACACATAAGCAGGGTCTCACTCTAGCCCAGGCTGACCTGGAACTCACTCTGTACCTGCCCTCAAACTCAATGAGATTCTTCTACCTTAGCCCTCAAGTGCTGGTATTAAAGGCCTGAGCCACCCCTCCTGGCTAGCTGTTATTTTCATTTCATTTTATTTTATTTTTTTCACTATGCTGAACACTTTTATTTATTTATTTGAGACACACAGAGAAAGAGAGAGACAGACAGGTAGAGAGAATGGGCGACCCAGGGCCTCCAGCCACTACAAACAAAGTCCAGATGCATGTGCCACATTGTGCATCTGGCTTATGTGGGTCCTGGGGAATCAAACATGGTTTCATTTCATTTTAAATGGTTTTTAAAACATCTTTTATTTATTAGAGTGAGAGAGAGGGAGAGAGAAAGAGAGAGAGAGAGAGACAGAGAGAGAGAGAGAGAGAGAGAGAGAGAGAGAGAACATGAGCATTCCAGGGCCTCCAGCCACTGCAAATGAGCTCCAGACACATGGGCTACCTTGCACATCTGTCTTACATGGGTACTGGGTCCCTAGGCTTTGCAGGCAAGAGCCTTAACTGCAAAGCCATCTCTCTAGCCCTGTTATTTTTATTCTTAAGAGGCTTCCCACCTGGCGTCCACATTAACCTAGACCTGAGTCCTCACTGCTGCCCCTTCCCCCCAAAGGCCAAGGACAGTGCAAGAGCCTCTGCCCAGGCAGGCACAGCCAGCCCCACCCACCACTCACACCAGACAGGGCTGAGGAATCTGTGCGGCTGTCACCTTGCCACCAGCTAGCCCGGACCGCCCATTTTACCGCTTCTGAGCGAAGGCCGGAAATTCCTTGGCGAGGACTCCACAGCCCAGGCTGTCCTGCTTTCACCCAGGCTGCATAGAGAAGCTCACTGCCGGCAGGATGCATGCGGGGGTCTGTGCACTCCGCGGGGGACACATCATCAGGACCGCCCCTGCTGCCCCTGGGAGTCTGCTCTGGAATTGGCCGGGGTCACATCCTGAGCCATGGGGGCCCAGGCGTCACATGAGGATAAGATGATGCCATGAGTGTGGAATGTGAAATGGGTGTGCTGGGCCTGAACACAAACGGCCCTGCACGGGGACATCAGCCAGAGCTGAGGGTCGTTTACATCTCAACCCGCTCCTAAGCAGCTAGCTAGCTCTCTATCTTTAGGGTTGGGCAGGGCTGTGTAGCGTCGTGTTCTCAGATGAAAGATTGCAGGGATAGCAGTGTAAATTGTCGACCTCAGTCAAGGGATAGAAAGAGAAGGGAACCCAGGCGTGGTGGCGCACGCCTTTAATCCCAGTGCTGGGGGAGGCAGAGGCAGGAGGATTGTCGTGAGTTTGAGGCCATCCTGAGATTACATAGTGAATTCAAGGTCAGCCTGGGCTAGAGTGAGACCCTACCTCAAAAAAATCAGGGCTGGAGAGATGGCTTAGCAGTTAAGCGCTTGCCTGTGAAGCCTAAGGACCCGGATTCAAGGCTCCATTCCCCAGGACCCACGTTAGCCAGATGCACAAGGGGGCGCACGCGTCTGGAGTTCGTTTGCAGTGGCTGGAAGCCCTGGAGCGTCCATTCTCTCTCTCTCTCTGTCTGCCTCTTTCTCTCTGTCTGTCACTCTCAAATAAGAAAAATAATTAAAAAAAAAAAAAAAAAAAAACCAAAGAGAGAGAGAGGGAGAGAGAAGGGAGAAGCCAGAGGGGAGCTGGTTTGCATACATGCCTCAGGTGTGTTTTTAGGGTTGCAAGTGACCTTAAAGCACTAATACTAGAAGGGACATATGGGATGGTGAGAAACATCCCAGGGAAGAAAATGAGATCCAAAGTGCTGTAGTAGCTTTCCAAGTTTACACAGTGTTGAGCAACGAAGTCACTAGCATGTCTCAGTGCAATGAGGGGGAAACAAACTGTTTCATAAAGATGAACAATATGTTGTTACACGCACGGATATGCTGCGTATAAGGAATTTCATAAAGATGACCACTATGCCGTCACATGTACGGATATGCTGCGTATAAGGAGTTTCAATGCAGTCCTGATTATGATGGGACAAAAAGACCTTAGCACCTTAACTGCTAAGCCATCTCTCCAGCCCAAGAAATATATTTTAAAATAATTATTTATCATACTTACTATTTGACCTTTAATAATCATCAATAATTAATAAAAGATGAAGGCAAATTTACATACTGATGAGTTGGATGTGTTGGCTTATTTTCTTAAATATATTTTATTTATTTATTTGAGAGAGAGAAAGATGCACAGAGAGAGAGAGAATGGGTGCACCAGGGCCTCCAGCCACTGCAAACGAACTCCAGATGCATGCGCCACTTTGTGCAGCTGGCTTATGTGGGTCCTGGGGAATCGAACCAAGGCCCTTTGGCTTTGCTGGCAAATGCCTTAACTGCTAATCCATCTCTCCAGCTGTGTTGGTTTATTTTTAATTAAGGAATTAAGTCTTAGTTGAATATTTGATACTGAAGAGTATAGAACATCATTGCATTTCAGGGTTGATGTTTTGTTTTAGTTTTGTGTTTTTCAAGAGAATAATTTTTTAAATACCACGTTTTATTCAGATTTTACAAAGGAGTGCAGAAAGGGGAAGGCTGGGAGGTAAGGGGAAACAAACTGGGGAGAAAAGAAATGCACCATGTGGAGCCCAAAAGCCCATGTGGGCCGCATGTAGCTGAGGAGTCCATGTGACCAGATAATGGATCTGGGGGGAAAAGTGTGGAAAGAAAAGAAAAGAAAGTCAAGGAGCTCCTGCCATGTGGGGAGCTGGAGGGGATAAAGATCCCACATGAAGAGTAAGGGCTGGGGGGTCAAGCCAGCCCTGGCCCAGCAGAGTTGTTTTGTTTTTCGAGGTAGGCTTTTACTCTAGCCCAGGCTGACCCGGAACTCACTACGTAGTCTCAGGTGGTCTCGAACTCTCAGTGATCTTGCTGGGATTAAAGGCATGCGCCACCACAGCCAGCTCCAGAGTTGGTATTTTGATTTTCATAATTGCAACACCAAGAATGCCACTTTGTAAACTGATGTAAAAAGACAGCAGAATCAGTGCCATTTCAGAAATTATTGCAAATTCTGTCTTAACATCAAGCCAAAATTAATTTAATGATTAAATTTTTTTTAAATTTTATTTATTAGAGACAGAGATTGGGAAAGAGAGAGAATCAGCATACCAGTGTCTTCAGCCACTGCAAATGAACTCCAGATACATGTGCCACTCTATGCCTCTGCTTTTCCTGGGACCAGGGGAATGGAATCTGGGTCCTTAGGGTTCTCAGGCACATGCCTTAACCACTAAGCCATCTCCCCAGCCCATGACCCTTTTTGTTTTTTCCAAAAATGAAGCTCAAGTCAGCAACCAGCCATTTTTTAAAAATCAAACATTCTAGATGGTAAGACCCTGTTGCTGAAGGCTCCACATACTTGGGCTGCAAGGCCACTGAGAAATCCTGCTGGAACTGAGCTGATAACCTCCTCCATGTAGACCAGAAAGCTGGAAGAAGCCATTCTACATGTAGTTCAATGGGAGAAAGAGAAATCACCAGTGAAGATACTCAACAGTGGACACTGCAAGCCTTATATTGGCCCAGCCAGGCCAAATGAGCCAACGGGTGCAATAGTGGCACATCTGTCATGGTGGAAACCAACTGCTCTCTTATTGGACTGGAGGCCTGCTCCACGGGAGGGAATACATCCCTGATATTGAAAACTTAAAACAGGGGTAGTCATGGGCCCTAGGTGTGTAACGTCTGCTGCTGTCTGGCTAAATGTATATACTATGCTCACCAAAGTGCCCAGTAAGCACTTCTCTTAATGTTCATACCCTTATATTAATGCTACTCTCACTTTTGGTAGAGAATCTTTTCTTTTCAGATGGCAGTGACCTTGGAATGACTCAGAAGGTATCATGGTGCTGGAAAGAAGTGTCTGGAGAGCTCAGTACTGCAATATCTTTATCACACCTTCCAAGGCTCAGGGTCTAATGCGGAAGAGGTGGTGGAAAGAATGTAAGAGCCAAAGGAAGGGTAGGACTCCTTCCAACGTGCTCCTCCAGACACAAAATGGCCTGGATATCCATGACCTCACAGTGCCTGACACTTCCTACAGAAGACTGTAATAAGAGGAGGAAAAGATCATGACATCAAAATAAAAGAGAGACTGATTGAGATGGGAGGGGATATGATGGAAAATGGAGATTCAAAGGGGAAAGTGGGGGGAATGAGGGTATTACCATGGGATATTTTTTATAATCATGGAAGTTATTAATACAAATTTGAAAAAAAATCAAACATTCTAACACAATGTAATCTAATGATATGATACCTTGATACATGCAGAGGAATGACAATGGGAAAATACTGTCTGTTTTCTGTAGTTAAACCATATGTTTCTTTTCTTTTACTTTTTTTTTTTCAAAAGAGAGAGAGAGAGAGAAAAATAGGCAAGTAGAGAGAAAGAGAATGGATGCAGGCTTCTAGCCATTACAAACAAACTCCAGACGCATGTACCCCCTTGTGCATTTGGCTTACTTGGGTCCTGGGGAATCGGACCTGGATCCTTTGGCTTTGCAGGCAAGTGCCTTAATCGCTAAGCCATATCCCCAGTCCAAACCATATGTTGCTGTAGAGCAGAAAACTTGCTTGTACAGTGGAAACGTGCTTAACATCTGTACTCTTGAAGCTGACGTGTTTCAAGCAGCATTGTTCTCTGAAGCCGTGAGGCATGATGGCTGGTCCAATACCGAGCATGCATGCATGTGCTCAGAACCAAGGATGCAGCTGTCAAGAACATAACGTGTGAGCACTGCCAGACACACTTGGATTCATTCCACTTTTGATCTTTTAAAATATTTTATTTATTTATTTATTTGAGAGAGAGAAAGAGGGAGAGAATGGGCGCGCCATGGCCCCTAGCCACTGCAGACGAACTCCAGACTCATGCGCCCCCTTGTGCATCTGGCTAACGTGGGTCCTGGAGAGTCGAACGGAGATCCTTTGGCTTTGCAGGCAAATGCCTTAACCGTTAAGCCATCTCTCCAGTCCCCTCTTTTGAGTTTGAGTTAGCTGTTGGTCATTAGATATACTGCTGCCAAATTTTTCATGGCCTCATGTTCAGTGACGTGATCTCAGTGAGGTTGTGACCCACAGTTTAAGGAGCCGTATAAAGGGTAGACAGGACCAGGCATTGGTGTGTATAGATGGCAAAGGCTAGCCTTTATGCAAACGTGTCTTTTAAACATTTTTTAAAAGATTTTATTTTTATTTATTAGAGACACAGAGAGGGGGAGAGAGAGAGAAAATGGACACGCCAGGACCTTTAACCACTGCAAATGAACTCCAGAGTCATGTGGCACCATGTGCATCTATCTGGCTTACGTGGGACCTGGAGAATTGAACCTGGGTCCTTAGGCTTCACAGGCATGCACGTTAACTGCTAAGCCATCTCTCCATCCTGACCTTTAAACATTTTTTTTTTGTTGTTGTTTTGTTTTTGGTTTTTCGAGGTAGAGTCTCATTCTAGTCCAGGCTTATCTGGAATTCACTGTGTAGTCTCAGGGTGGTCTTGAACTTACAGCGATCCTCCTACCTCCGCCTCCCAAGTGCTGGGATTAAAAGCGTGCGGCACCACGCCTGGCATTTTTAACCTTTTTATTGACAGCCTCCATACATATGCACGATATACCATGATCGTACTGCCCACCACACTTCCTATCCCTCTCTCCTACTGTCCTCCACTCAACCCTTTCTTTTTTCCAAGTAGTCTTGGTTTTATTTTGATGTCATCACTCCATTTCTGCCTCTTATTATGCAGGTCTCGAGTAGGTAGCATCAGCCACTGCGAGGCCATGAATGCCACGGCCACTTTGTGTCAGGAAGACCCTCCGGTAAGCATTCCCCCCGGTCCTTTGGCTCTTGCTCTTTCTCCGCCTCTTCGGCAACGGCCCGAGTCTTAGAGGCTGTGACAGAGACTTCTTGCATTCTGCTGAGCACTCCACGGTCTCTTCCAATCAGAACTTCGGTGAGTTTTGAGGCTCCTATCTGAAAAGAGAAGCTGGATTGCCTGTCTTTGTGCCCTTTTCCATACCAGTCTCTGTTGGGCAGATGTAAAAACAGGTACCAACTGTTTTCCTTGCCTTGGTGGGGTCATAGCAGAGGGGTGCTCTGGTCACTTTCTGATTTTGAAGGGAAAATCTTGAAGGAGAAACCATTACATTCTTTTGCTTGGGTATGAGCCATTCAGTGGTTAAATGGTTACTTTTTGTTGTTTGTTTGTTTTTCGAGGTAGGGTCTCACTGTAGCCTAGGCTGACCTGGAATTCACTATGGAGTCTCAGGGTGGCCTCGAACTCATAGCGATCCTCCTACCTCTGCCTCCTGAGTGCTGGGATTAAAGGCGTGTGCCACCAAGCCTGGCTTTTTTTTTTTTTATTATTTCAAAAATGGAATTTATTGGGCTGGAGAGATGGCTTAGTGGTTAAGTGCTTGCCTGTGAAGCCTAAGGACCCCGGTTCGAGGCTCGGTTCCCCAGGTCCCACATTAGCCTGATGCACAAGGGGGCGCACGCGTCTGGAGTTCGTTTGCAGAGGCTGGAGGCCCTGGCGCGCCCATTCTCTCTCTCTCCCTCTATATGTCTTTCTCTCTGTGTCTGTCGCTCTCAAATAAATTAAAAAAAAAAAAGGAATTTATTGGATTAGCTCACGGTAGTCCAATAGCAGTTGCAGGCCCAAGAATAAAGGAACCTGGTGGCTGCTCAGTCCATGGGGCCAGATACCTCAGCAACCCCAATCTGTTTTTTTGTTTTTCTGAGGTAGGGTCTCACTGTAGCTCAGGTTGATCTGGGATTCACTATGTCGTCTCAGGCAGGCCTCGAACTCACAGCGATCCTCCTACCTCTGCTTTAATTGAGTTACATGTTACAAAGCCAGAATCTAACTTACTTGAGGCCCCACTGTGCACCCAGGGAAGAGGGTTTCTCTGTAATGGCTCGTCATACCCAGTCCTTCACTTGAAATGACCCGTGAAGAATAATGCCTTCGGCAACTCGGAAGGGCAGAGCATAAATGAAAAGCCACTTATTCAATCTCCTTTTGGTAAATACCTTCTAATGTCATAGTTGACTTTGATATTGGTTGGAAACAGAATCTTATCACTTTTTATTTTACGTTTCGTGTTTTACATCTGTTTTGCTTTTTATCTATGTGCTTGTCCTTCTGTTATGGCTATAAAGCCACATCCTCAGGGGATGTGACTCAGATGGCCTTTTCTTTAATGCATAGTTTTATTATTGACAACTCCTCACAAATAATAACTCATGGTAATTTGCTCCCCTCCCCTCCCCCGCTTTCTCCTTCACAACTCCGCTCTCCATCACATCCCCTCCCTCTCTCTGTTAGCCTCTCTTTATTTTGATGTCATCAACTTTTTCTCCTATTATGAGGGTCTTGTGAAGGTATGTATATAGCTAGGCACTGCGAGGTCGTGGATATTGAGGCCAAGTTCTACCTGGACAGTTGCATTATAAGGAGTCGTAACCCTTCCTTTGGCTCTGACATTCTTTCCATCACCTCTTCCACAATGGATCCTGAGCCTTGGAAGGTGCGATAGAGATGTTTCAGTGCTGAGCACTCCTTTGTCACTTCTTCTCAATACTATGTTGTCTTTTGGGTCATCCCAGTGGTCACCTCCATCTGAAAAGAGAAGCTTCTCTAACCAGAAGTGAGAGTAGCGTTAATATAGGGATATTAACATTAAGTGTAGTGCTTACTGGGAAGTTTGGTGAGCATAATATATGTATTTAACCAGACAAGAGCAGACTTTATACCCCTAGGGTTCATGACCTCCCCTGCCATAAGCTTTTGATTAGGTTTTCAGTATCAGACATGTATTTCCTCCCATAGAGCTGGCCTCCAGTCCAATTAGAGAGCAGTTGGTTTCCCCTAAAGCAGACATGCCACTATTGCATCTGTTGGCTTATTTGGCCTGGCTGGCCAAACTTGAGGCTTCCAGTGTCCATTATTTTCACCACTGATGACTTCTCTCTCCTGTAGGGCTGCATGCAGTGCTGCTTTTTCCAGGTTTCAGTTGGCTGGTCTAGAGGGGGAGGTTTTCTGCTCAGCCCCAGCTTGATTTCTCAGTGACCTTGCTGCCCAGGCATGTGAAGTCCTCAGCAATAGGGTCTTAGATGGTCTTTAAAAAAAATTTGAGGGAGGCAGATAAATAGATAGATAGAGAATGATTATGCCAGGGGCTCCAACCACTGCAAACAAACTCCAGACATGTGCCACCTTATTCATCTGGCTTATGTGGGTCCTGGGGAACCGAACCTGGGCCCTTTGGTTCTGCAGGCAAACACCTGAAGCACTAAGCCATCTCTCCAGCTCTCAGATGTTCTTATTTTTTAAAATAATATTTTATTTATTTATACAGATGGTCTTTTCTTTCAGCCATTTCAACCATCTGGATCCATACCCATGTCTTTTTTAAATCATTTTTAAAATTTATTTATTTATTTGACAGAGAGAGAGAGAGAATGGGCATGTCAGTGCCTCCAGCCATTGCAGACAAACTCTAGACACGTGTGCCCCCTTGTGCATCTGGCTAACATGGGTCCTGGGGAATCGAACCTGGGTCTTTTGGCTTTGCAGACAAACGCCTTAACTGCTAAGCTATCTCTTCAGCCCCATACCCATTTCTTGAAATGATCATAGTACTTAGTCTCAGTCTGGTAGCTGTCCTATGTGGCAAGGTTGGTCTAGTTTCCTGTTGAGTTCACATGTCCTTGTCCACAAGGTCACTGCATCTCAGCTCTAGGACAGCACTGTTTTATCCCGGAGATGTCCCCTCTGCTCAGCTAGAAGCAGCGGGCTAATAATTGGCTCACATACTTGGAGCTCTTAGGAATTTTATCCTTATTATCTTTCCAAAGCAGTTTCAGCACAAATTAGCTAAGAGGCAAGAAATCGGGGCAACAAAAGGGATTTTAAAGACTTTCCTTGTGAAGCTGTATTGAAATTACATTTACTGAGAGGAATTTAAGAAAGTAAACAATAAAAACCGGAAGAAGAAAAGCATCCGAGGGAGAACCAAAGGGAGGCAATAGAACAAAGAAAAAAAGTCAGGAAGAAGGGAAGAGGGAATTTCTGCTGAATTCTCGAATTTCAAAGATGAGTGAATTGCAAGGAACAGATATTCATTTGACTCTGGAAAATCTGAATAACTTCTTAAAAATTATTTTGCGATGTGTTTAACGTTGAGCAGTGTTAGCTAATATTAACCGTCACTTCTGTACCTACAGTAGCTTTGGAGAATGTGTGGCAGAGATAAGCATTCCTTTTTGCCTGCATTTAAGGAAAAGCAAGTTCAATCTGTTATTAGTTTTTTTTTTCTTCCCCCTGTGCATTTTGGGGGGGCACCCTCAGCTCACTTCCCCTTGTATCAGACATCAGAAGTCCCCATTCATATAGCCACTGAAATTGTTTATGCCAAGCGCAGACTTGAAAATGTGCCCTAAGGGGCAACATGCCAGAAGTGGATTCTTGTTGCTTCAGAAGGAGGGAAGGGGTCCCTAGCCAGAGTGACAGGGCTTCACTGGGCGAGAGGGGACATTCCTGCTGAGACCACAGGGTTTTACTGAGGTCCAGTGAAACCGTGCCTGGCGCGTTGCCCACGTGGGCAACGAACACAGAACCACCTTCCAAGTGGGGGAAATGGGAGTGGAGCAGAGGAAGGATTTGGAAGCTTGGAAAGACTCTATAGATGCCAGAGAGAGAGAGCCCTAGTCCCCAAGCCCATACGGGTGTAGACCCCTGAAACCATTGCTGTGCAAAGTCACAATGGTCCACTTGTGGTCACAAAGAGAACGAGCCGGGCACAATGTTTCCATCGCATTCCAGGCATGTTGGAGTTTCAGCCAGAACAGATTCGATTTCTTTCCCAGACTTGATAATTGTCTTGTAAAATGAGCTCCGAGATAGCTGTGGGCTAACTGCAAGGCATCAGGACTCCTAGATGGGTATTTACCTTTAAAATAAATGGACACCAGGGCTGGAGAGATGGTTTAGCGGTTAAGCGCTTGCCTGTGAAGCGTAAGGACCCCGGTTCGAGGCTTGGTTCCCCAGGTCCCACGTTAGCCAGATGCACAAGAGGGCGCACGCGTCTGGAGTTCGTTTGCAGAGGCTGGAAGCCCTGGCGCGCCCATTCTCTCTCTCTTCCTCTATCTGTCTTTCTCTCTGTGAATGTCACTCTCAAATAAATAAATAAAAAAAAAAATAAATAAAAAAATAAATGGACACCAAATCTTTGGCTTTATAGGGCCTTCCTGTGCCTGTGCGTGCGCGTGTGTGGAGTTCACCACGTTTAACATTTCCCCCTTTAGCCCTAGCCATCTCCAAGAGCACAGCATGGTGACACTCACTGGACACATCCAAAAGACCCTGATATCTGCTCATACCCCTGACTCCCTTCCCATGCCACGCAGTGGAAGAGAAAAATGTAGAGCGCCGGCCTCCCTGTCTACTGGCAATGGAACCCAGTGTGAGAATCCAGAAGACCCAAAGCCTCCTTTACCCAAGGGCTTTAAGTCTCTGCGTTTGCCTTTGTTAACCTGGACAGGAAAGGTCCCCCCACACACACCCAGGGAGAATGCTGTCTTCTTTCCCTGGCTCTGGGTCTCTCTGAAAAATGCAACCAGACCACATGCCGCCCAACATCAGAGGCCTCTTCCATTGCTCCAGGGCCCAGCGCCTCTTTCCACTCCTGGGGGAAGAGATAGTTTCAAATTGGCAGAGGCCTGGGGATGGAGGGGACCCCCATCTTGACAGCCCAGGAAGGTTCAGGGTTCGCCCCTCCCCCACCAGGGTTAGGATACATTGATTTCTGGGCCCCAGTGCGCTGTTGGGTGTGGCTCCTCTGAGACTGGCGTTTTTATTATCAAATGAGTGATGGCAGAGGGATGCACTGAGGAAAGACATGAGAAACGGATTCGATTTTTGATTTTTGTCACATCATCAGTCCCCCCCTCCCCCCTCTCTGCCTCTGAGGTAGGGTCTCACTTTAGCTCAGACTGACCTGGAATTCACTATGTAGTCTCAGGATGGCCTCGAACTCACAGCGATCCTCCTACATCTGACTCCTGAGTGCTTTGTTTTTTAATTTTTTTTGGCTTATTTTTATTTATTTGAGAGCGACAGACAGAGAAAGAGGGAGAGAGAGAGAGAGAGAGAGAGAGAGAGAGAATGGGCTCGCCAGGGCCTCCAGCCACTGCAGACGAACTCCAGATGCACGTATCCCCCTTGTGCATCTGGCTAACGTGGGTCCTGGGGAATCAAGCCTCGAACCGGGGTACTTAGCCTTCACAGGCAAGTGCTTAACCGCTAATCCATGTCTCCATTCCTGGTTTTTGTTTTATATTTATTTGAGAGAGAGTGAGAGAGAGAACAGACTCACCAGGGCCTCTAGCCACTGCAAACAAACTCCAGACACATGAGCCACCTGTGTATCTAGCTTTACCTGGGTACTGGGGAATCAAACCTCAGTCCTCAGGCTTTGCAGGCAAGCACCTTAACTGCTGAGCCATCTCTCTAGCCTGCATCATTAGTTTTTAATGAGAAATTCAGACTTCAATATCTTTAGAGGGATAAAATTCCATTCTTGGGGAATTTGTGAAAGAGATAGTGTATGTGCTTTTCTCATTCATCCATGTTAAAACATATTCCCTTCCTTCCCTCCTCTCCCCTTCTTTTCTTTTTTTCTTTTTTCCAGGCAGGATCTCCCTTTAGCCTAGGCTGACCAGGGACTCTCAGTGTAGCCCAGCCTGGCCTTCAATTTTCCTTCATCCTCTTACCTCAGCCTTTCAAGTGCTTAAAGGTCATGAGCTACCACCCCCAGCTATTTTCTGAGCATCTTATTCCCCACCCCCCAAAAGCCAAAGCAATCCAGGTCCACTGTATAAGATTTAGAAAAATACAGAAACTTGACCAAGGGCAACTAAAAGTTACCTACAATTTTATCACCTAATCATAGCAGTGATCTGTCACACTGCTGTTAGTGTGTACTCTGTCCTATGGATTTTAAGGTCCAACAGGACAGGGCGGGGACTCAGTTCACTTTCGTGACCCAGCTATCTGTGCAGGCCACTGGGAAGGCTGCTGCATAGCATGTGCTGATTGGATAAATAACTAACATACTAATATGTGCCGAGTTGAAGGGAGTGGTCAGAACGCAGAGAAAACAGGACAGTGGAGCTGTTTGGAGTTGATGACTTAATTGTCTTTGAGTGATTGTTGCTCCCTCAGAGCCTTACTAACACCCATCGACTACCGTGTGTGATAGTACACGGTTTACACATTGATTTTTTTTTTATTTGTCTCCTCCTTCTAATTTGTTTGAGGCAGGGTCTCACTCTAGCCCAGGCTGACCTGGAATTCACTGTGTAGTCTCGAACTCACGGGGGGATTAAAGGTGTGTGTGCGCCACCTCATCCTGCTTGTTTATTTCTTTTTTAAAATTTATTGGAGAGAGAATGAGAATGGGTGCGCTGGGGCCTCCAGCTGCTGCAAATGAACTCCAGACGCATGCGCCACCTTGCGCATCTGGCTTACATGGGTCCTGGGGAATTGAATCTGGGTTCTTTGGCTTTGTAGACAAGTGCCTTCACCACTAAACCTTCTCTCTAGCCTTAACTTTATTTTTGACAATTTCATATGTGTATATGATGTGTTTTGATCACATTTATCCTTTTACCCTCCCTTATTCCACTAAGCCCCTAAATTCCTTCTTCCCTAAGAATCCCTCTTCCTAATTCATCTTTTTCCTTTCCTTTTCCTTCCTTCCCTTTTCCTTTCTTTCCTTCTTTCTTTCTCTCTTTCTCCCTCTCTTCCTTTCTTTCTTTCTTTCTACTTTTCTTTCTCTTTCTTCCTTCCTTTCTTTCCCTCCTTCCTGCCCTCTTTCCCTCCCTCTTTCTTTTTCTTTCATTTCTTCCTTCCTTCCTCCCTCCCTCCCTCCCTCCCTCCCTCCCTCTCTCTCTCTTTCTTTCTTTCTTTTCATAGGACCTTACTCTGTAGTCCAGACTGTGTAACCCAACCTGGGCCTCAAACTTAAGACAATCCACCTGCCTCAGCCTCCCACATGTTGATTTTACAGGAGCTAGCTGTCACACCTGCTTTGTATTTCTCACCACGGCTCCAGGAGCTGGGCACCTACTGTGCCCATGATGTGCTTGAGAAAGCACAAGAGGAGAGGAGTGAGTGCTTTGCCCAAAGTCACACAGGAGGAGAGGTGGGCGTGAAGAAAGGCCCCCTGGGTCCGAAGTGCTTTGCTGTGCAGCGGGGCTCTTGGCCTATAGGATTCAATGGCTCAGTGACTTCCGCCCCCCCCCCCCCCAGCAGAGGCTCTAGGACCGAGTGGGGTGGGGTGGGGAGTGGTACGGGAGGAGGCTGTGATGATCAGATCACTGGTAGGGCTCAAGAAAGTCAACTGTGGCACAAAGTCCAAATGATTACTACTGGAGGATCCAAGAGCAAAGTCTCTGGAAGACTTCCGCCTGGAGTGCGGACCGTCCATGGAGGTGAGAGAACATAATTAAAGACCAGGGTTTGCCTGCTGCCAATCAGTGTCCCATCGCTCAGAACCTGATGACCCCCCTCTACTCCTCCAGCCTTACCCCCACCCACCTCAGTCACCTACGGGACAGGGCACCGGGGTCAGGCGGGGAAGTCAATGAGAAATCTGATCATTCTTGGCAGTGAGTGGTGGCTGATGCATGTGGTGGAGAAAGAAGAGTGAGAATCTTGCTTGATGATTAGCTGGGGTTTTAATTAATGGGGGACTGTCCCTTTCCTCCTCCTCCTCCTCCTTCTCCTCCTCCTCTTCCTCCCCTTGACCTGAACCTGTTTTGCCTTATGTCCATGGTAACCACATCTCTTTCCTAGGGAGGAGGAACGGGCTTCGGTAAACATATCTATTTGTGAGACTCCTGTTACTCACTCGAATCCGTGTCACTCTTTTTTTCCACTGTGGTCTGTGCGTCTGAGTCACAGGGAGCTACAACAGGGTTCTTTGAATTGATGGCTCACTCCCAGACACTTTTGACTGCCTGCCAACTTAGCAGGGCGTAGCTTACCAACAACTTTTTTTTTTTTTTTTTTTAAGCTAGATTGATTCATAGAAACTCCTTTAAAGCACAGGGAAAAGAAACCGCCCATCACACACCCCGAGGAATCTTATAACCTCGGGAGGCAGGTCCTACCTCACTGTGGTCACACACCTCCAGAGGAACGGACAGAGCAGCCACAGCTCCTGCACTCCGCATCTGTCTCAGCCGCTGGACCGTCCAGGTAGGACAGCTCCCACTGGGGGAAGCTTTCCTGTGCTCTTTCTAAGCTTATCTAAGATCCTCTCTCTCTCTCCTTTTCTCAGCTCTCTCCCATTTGCTGGTTTCCTATGCTTCTTGAAGAATCATGTCCTTGAGACTTTTAGCTCAAAGTGGAACCAGATTTCCGCCCCCTCCCCATAATTGACAGAAGCTGCATTTTCGAGGAGGGGTCTGGGCAGCCCGCTAGACAGGGCTGTAATCTAATTCTCTTGCAGTATATGGTTCTTGTTCCGAGGATGTGACAGTGGCCGGGACTTTGGAACAAACCTCAATATTCTTTATGGAGGAAACACAACATACCTTTAAACTGACACATTGAACTTGCCTGAGGTTTCCAACTCTTCTGTTTTGATTCAAATTGCTTTGAAATGAAATCCAGAGAGAACGGTGTTAGGTGAAGATAATACAAGTTTTCCTTTAGTTTTGTACAGGTCAAAACCAACAGGCAACCTCTGAACTGAATTGTTGATTTGCCTGCGGGCTGTTTGTTGACCTTTCCTGGGGGGGACAATGGTAGATAAATATCTAATTTCCAGTTTATTTTACTGTTGTTTTTAACTCCCCTTTGAGTGTCTGCTTAAGTCTCCCCCTCCCTCCTCCACAGGATGGAAAGAGGGGATTGGTTTGTTTAAGGAAAACCGTTAGGGAAACAGAGAGGGAAAGAGAGAGAGAAGCCAAGGGAGGGGTTCCCTTGGATTCCAGACCCCTCTTCTGGGCCAGATGTGGAGGTGGTGGGGGAGGCAAGGCTGGGGGGAGAGGGTGTGTCTGGGGAGCTTTGTGGGTTCGTATAAAAAAACCCAACACCCCAAACCCGTTCAATGGCTTCTGTTCCCTTCCAGACAGAGCTGCATTTCATTGCTTAGTAAAAAAGATGTGCTATCAGAAACTAGGATTTTACTAACTGGACATAGAATTTTCCAGAATTTTGACAGTGGTCCTTTCTCATCCCTTTTGTTTTCTTTGTCCCCAAAGCGTTGTTGTAGAAATCCAAGCCCATATGTTGAACATGAAGGGAGTCTTGGGACCTGAAGACAGGATCCCTTTTGTTGGCTTTTGTTTTACTAGGTTCGCATTTTGGGTTGAGTGTCTGTGGAGGCGTGGCTCCTTTCAACATAGATAGATACTGGCATATATGTGTATATATATGGTTTTTTTTTCTCTCTCCATGCAAACAAGACTGTGGAGAATGGCAGGATTCAGCTTGCCTGATGAAGTGAGGCTTTTTCTTCAGAAATGCAGTACACTGGTTGGGAGAGAGAATTGAAAAGTAACCAGCCCTTGTGTGGAGTACGCAAAACTCCTCATAAAACTGCCCCCGAGGGGGTGATTAATTGGGCACTAGGGCCAACTTCTCAAGAGGTAGGGCACTCCAGCCCTGCCTTCAAACGTTTATGACTTCCAGACTACATGGGTGTGAACTAGGGAAGCCATCATTAAATGCACAGCGATGGTATCCCGGGAAGAAAACACAGATCAGCTTTTAGCTCTGCTCAGGAGAAAGCTGGGCGACCTTGAACCCCTGAGAGGACAGGAAACTTTTCGCAGATGGTGTTATTTGTAGAGCTGTCACCCGTCCGCGATTGCAGCCTCACAAATCAGAAAAGAGTGCTCTCTCTGTTTTCCCGCCCCTGGAAAAGAAAAACAAAACAAAACATTTTGCACGGCTCCTCTTCTGTGAGGAGCAGGAGAGTGGAAGAGCCTCTGCTGTGCATCTTTTGACAAGTGTGAAATATGAGGCTGTTTCCCTCATGTGGCCTCCCACCCTCACACAGACCCAGTTCCACCCGGACTCCGAAGAATGGGACGGGACAGGGGCGGAGTGCTGCCCAGGGCTGCTGGACATCTGGTTTGGCACCCTGCTCAGACGTGCCCTCCCCCTGCCTCCCCCCAGATTTTACATTGTTCGAGGGGACTAAACTGTCCTGGGAAATGGCCAAAGGCCTTCGCAAGGTCCCAGCCCAGAGCAGATCGCCTCCTGAGACCCTGGCTGCCTGCCCTCAGTCCAGGACAGTCCTCTGTCCCGAGGACACCTCTCCAGCCCTTGGAAAGGGCCAACTGGCTTTCTCACTCGTCTCTGCTTCCTTCTGGACACAAGATCAGGCTCATTCCAGCCTTGATGCTGGCCTTCAGGGAGGCCACCAGGAACACAGAGCCTCTTGCTCCATTCTTGGAATGTCTGGGAATATAGGAACAACTGCACAATGGGAGAGAAAGGACAGCCGGAGACCCAGGAGGAATTCCGTGGAGGATGCAAAACTGGTTTTCGGTCACCTCGGCAGAGCCAGAGCAGGTCTAGACCTGGAAAGTAGATGCAGAAAAATAGTCAGGAGACAAGCCGGGTGTGGTGGCGCACACCTTTAATCCCAGCACCTGGGAGGCAGAGGTAGGAGGGTTGCCGTGAGTTCGAGGCCAGCCTGAGACTTCATAGTGAATTCCAGGTCAGCCTGGGCTAGAGTGAGACCCTATCTTGAAAAACAAAACAAAATTAAAATTATTTAAATTAAAAAAAGTCAGGAGACAAATTAGTTCCAGTCTACCCTTCATTGTTTACACAGAGTTCTAAATTTGAATGCAGGGCCTAATCCAGGTTTTAGGAAGGCGAAACAAGAGAATGCCATGAGCTTGAGGTCAACCTGGGCTACGTAGAGATTTTTCAGTTTGGGAGGGATCGAGAGAATGAACTCACTCCTCTACCATATGTAGAAGTCTGACTTCCACACCGTTGTGAATAGATGGTCATGTTGTAACTCAGAGCTCCTTTGTCCCTTCAGTCAGGGGACTCTACGTCGGAGTGCATAGCCACACTTGTTCTCCATTGCTAGACAGCTCAGTTCCCTAAACGGAGTAATAAAGACTTCCTTAGGGTGGGTGACATAGCTCAGTGTTTGTCTGGCATGCACGAAGCCCTGGGTTGGATCCTAGGGCCTATGAACCAGATGCGTGGCACTCACCTAAATCTCCACACTCTGGAGGCGGAGGAAAAGGCAGGAGGATTAGAGGTGTAACTACAAAGTTAAGAGGCCAGCCTGGGGTACATGAGATCCTGTCTGATAAATGAATGTATAAATGAACACAAAATGAAAAAGAGAGATGGGGCTGGAGAGAGGGCTTAGTGGTTAAGGTGCTTCCCTGTGAAGCCAAAGGAGCCAGGTTCAAGTCCCCAAGACCCACATAAGCCAGATGCACAAGGGAGCACATGCATCTGGAGTTCATTTGCAGTGGCTAGAGGCCCTGACACGCCCATTCTGTATCTCCTCTCTCTCTCTCCCTCTCTACTTGAAATTTTAAAAAAAGTATTTAAAAAGAAAAAGAGAGATGGCTTAGTGGTTAAGGTGCTTACCTGTGAAGCCTGAGGACCTAGGTTTGATTCCCCAGTGTCTATGTAAGCCAGAAATGCAAGGTGATACATGCATCTGGAGTTCCATTTGCAGTGGCTGGAGGCCCTGACACTCTCTTTTTCTCTATCAAATGAATAAAATATCAAAATATTTAAAAATACTAAAGGAAATAAAAAGATTGGTTTCATTGTAAGTTCCTGGTTCTATAAAAATGACCCAGAAGAATATGGGCGTGTTGGCACACGCCTTTAATCCACAGGTAGGAGGATTGCTGTGTGTTCAAGGCCACCTTGAGACTACAGAGTGAATTCCAGGTAAACCTGGGCCAGAGTGAGACCCTACCTCGAAAAGCCAAAATAAAAGACCCAGAAAAGTGTCTATTCCAGTTTTGTCATTATTCCACTCAATGCTCTGTGTCCTTCAGACACTTTCTCCTTGTTTCATATTTAATTAGCGTAACTTGATGGGAATGCATTACCTTTTTTTGCTTTTTTTCTTTCTTTTTTTTCCCTCCCTCCTTCTCCCCTTCCTTCCTTCCTGCTAGAGTCTCAGAAAGAGCTGGAGTTACTCATGATGGTTCTGCCTCAGTCTCCTGAACGCTGGTATTACAGGTGTCCTCCTTCACCTGAGAGAGAGTGCATTTTGTTTTTCTAGGTAGAGTTTCACTGTACTGACCTGGAATTCACCCTATGTAGTCTCAGGGTGGCCTCAAACTCATGGCAATCCTCCTACCTCTGCCTCCCAAGTGCTGGGATTAAAGGTGTGCGCCACCACACCTGGCTTGAGAGAGAACAGTTTTGAGACTTTGAAACTGCACTCTGTCAATCATACCTGTATAGTTGATCCTAAAATGTTTCATTGTCTAGGCACATGGCTATAGTCCCATCTTTAACTTCACCCATATGTACCCATAACTGCCTATTGCAGTGAACTTCCCATTGCTGGCAGAACACACTCAACCTGTAGGAGGAAAGGGTTTATTGTGGCTTACAGACTCAAGCGGGAAGCTCCATGATGGCCGGGGAAAATGATGACGTGAGCAGAGGGTGGACATCACCTCCTGGTCAGCATGGGCTGGAGGACAGCCACAGGTGAATGTGCCAAACACTGGCAAGGGGAAGCTGGTTATCACACCCATAAGCCCGCCCCCAGCAATACACTGCCTCCAGGGGGCGCCAATTCCCAAGTCGCCACCAGCTGGGGATGTAAGCATTCAGAACACCCTAGCTTATGGGGGACACCTGAATCAAACCCCCACACTGTGTGACGCATGATCTCAGCGACCTTTGGGACTCGCTGATGCACGGAGGGACATGCCGGGTGTTGCTGCTGCCTTGTCATGGTTAATTCACTCCAACGCCAAGAGCTTCAAACTTTAATTGTATCATAAGGTGGCTCACAGTGCGTGTTCTCCACGCCTAGCCGCTGTTACTGCCTGGCATGGCGACAGGCTGCCAGTTACCCGGTGGTGAAACCTGCAAGGGCTGTAATCTGTGACTAGTGTAAAACCGGAATTATCTGGCCATAAATTCTCTCTCTCTCTTTCTCTCTTTTTTTCTTGAGGTAGGGTCTCGCTATAGCGCAGACTGACCTGGAATTCACTCTGTCGTCTCAGGCTGGCCTTGAGCAGCTCACAGCGATTCTCCTACCTCTGCCTCCCGAGTGCTGGGATTAAAGGCGTGCGCCACCAAGCAGGGCCAAGCCTCTCTTTCCTGTTCTGCTCAGATGACCCTGAAATTCTGAAGAACTATTGCTATTCCATAACCAAAGAAGCTATGCTATAGGGATTTACCTGAAGTTCTTTGAAAAAAAAAATATATATGTCCATATATATATATATATATATATTGCTTATTTGCAAGGAGAGAGAGAGAATATGAATTTGACCATACCAAGACCTCTAGCCACTGCCTATGAACTCTAGATATATGTTCATCTGGCTTACGTGAGTACTGGGGAATCAAAGCCTGGTCATAGGCTTTGCAGGCAAGCTCCTGCCCAGGAGTTTACTCAAATTTCTAACCCTTGTCCCCCAAACATGCATCCTTAAGAGGACTCCATGACTCTTTCGTTCCGGGTCCACTGACCGGTAAAACTACTTCCCTCAATTTAACTGGGAGATTTGGTGCTATGGAAGCATAAAGATAAAAAATATAAAAAATACTGGGGTAGTTTTTTTGTGTCCTGCTGTGAAAGGACTTTTTTTTGGAACTAAGGAGAGCCTCTGCTCTCTGCCCATGTGCTTGTAGGTCTTATGTGGCTGGGAAAGGTTTGCATTTTCTGTGTCTTTCATGAATTCTTCCTCCAGGCAGGTAGTTATGACAGATTAGAACTATGCCAAGAACCGTGGAGTGACCGGGCGTGACGGTGCACGCCTTTAATCACTCCGGAGGCAGAGGTAGGAGGATCGCCGTGGGTTCGAGGCCACCCTGAGACTACATAGTGAGTTCCAGGTCAGCCTGGGCTAGAGTGAGACCCTACCTCGAAAAACAAAAACAAAAACAACCAAACAAACAAAAAACAAAACAAGCAAACAAACAGAACATGGAGTGGGCATGAGGTGGATGGGAAGGTAGACAGGGGCTGTGGTCTTGCCTTGAGCCCTTGTCAATGTGATGAGGGCCAGGTGGTATCTCCCCCACCTTGAAGAAATGGAACTTGGCCTCCAAAGCCTGTGAGGCTCTGAAAAAGCTGACTACCACTGCCATCTTGAGAAATCTCCAGAGTTCATGCTAATAGCTCATTTAATTTATAAAAATTACTACAAAGCAGAAACTAAGGGTTGGAAATATAGCCCAGCGATAGAGCATTTGCTAGTATGTACAAGGCACTGGGTTCTGTCCCCAGCACTGGAAGAGAGAGAGAGAGAGGAAGCTAGGCAACATGTTGTACCAGGGATGGGCATTTTCCAGTGGATTCTTGTCTCTTAGTGGTGGTGAGGACCTGGGTAGCCTTGGCAGCCCTGTGAGCCCCAAAAATCTTCAGGCTGAGCATTCAAGGGACTCACCTAAGACAGTAACATCCAGCACTTGGGGAAGATATGATTTATAAAACCAAGGGTGCCAGCCCAGGAAAGGGGACCAACCTCCGCCTGCAGAGAGAGTGACAGCTGCATGGGACTTGGCAGGAACGAAACCAGGCTGAGAAACCGAGCTGGGAACGACACTGCACCTCTTTCTCAAGGAGGGGAGCCCGCAGGTGTGGGTGTGGCGCTGCAGGTGCCTATGACAGCAAGGTGAAGGGAAAGGGAAGGCAAGGTTAGGGGAGGACAGGAGAGGAGGGAGGGCGAGCTTGCCGAATTAAGCTGGGGAGGAGGCTACAGAAAAGCCGACAAGGGAGGAAGAATGGGCTCAGGGTAAGGCAAACGGGAGGGATCTGGGTGAGGTTCATCCACTCCTAACTCCTCCCCCTCTTGCTTGGGACCACCCACACCCACTATCTCAAGACCACGCCCGGCTTGTTTTGTTTCTTTAGGTAGGGTCTCACTGTAGCCCAGGCTGAGCTGGAATTCACTATGTAGTCTCAGGGTGGCCTCGAACTCACAGTGATCCACCTTCCTCTGCCTCCTGAGTGCAGGGATTAAAGGCATATGCCACCACGCCCGGCTCTTTTTTATTTTGACATCATCATCTTTCCCTCCCATCATGAGGGTCTTGTGTAGGAAGTGTCAGGCACTGTGAGGTCATGGATATCCAGGCCACTTTGTGTCTGGAAGAGTGCATCGTTTTAAGCAGCTCCACTTTATTTATTTATTTTTAGAATAACAAGTAAAGCAACTTCCCGTGGGGGGCTGGAAGAGAAGGAGAGAGAGGTTTGCTAAGCCGAGACCATGACTTTTGGTCAAGCAGGTGTTTTCTGAGCTCTCAGAGAAGACAGCGCCTTCCTTTGAGAAAAGCTGCTCTCTGGGTTCCGCAGGGCGGGGGCCTCTGGTGCAGGATGGGGTCCTGAGCAAGGGCTGAAAACCATTCTGGGGTGTGCAGCGAGGGGCTGTTAGGGTGAACCTCAGCAGTGTGGCAGGAGAAAGCAGTGGCCTTGGAAAGATTCATTCACGTCATTTGGCATTCTTTTGAGGGTCTGTGTTGACTCCTATATGCCTGAGGTAATGGTGGGGGGATAGATTCACTAGTAACTGTCAAACCTCAGACCGGAGGTAGGCGTGGAGATATGCGCCCATAATTCCAGCACCCCAGACATGCGGCAGGACAGTGGATTGCTCCAAGTTTGAGGCCAGCCTGGGGCTGCACAGTGAATTCAAAGTCAGCTTGGATTACACAGTGACCCTGGATCACAAAATCCAAAGGAAGCCACGTGTGGTGGTACACACCTGTGATCCCAGAATTTGGGAGGCTGAGGTAGGATTGCAAGTTTGAGGTCAGCTTGGGCTTCATAATAAAAACCTGTCTCAAATAAAACCAGTAAGTAAAAACCCACATTCTCTCTCTTTCCCATTAATAATAATATTTTTTTAAAAAAAGGTTGGAGAGATGGCTTAGCAGTTACGATGCTTGCCGGCAAAGCCCAAGGATCAAGGTTCTATTCCCTAGTACCCACGTTAGCCAGATGCACAAGGTGGTACATGCATCTGGAGTTCATTTGCAGTGGCTGGGGGCCCTGGTACACCCATTCTCTCTCTCTCTCTCTGTCTCATGAATAAGAATAAAATATTTTTAAAAACCCCTCAAAGTAGGGAAAGAAAAGAAAAACAATAGCTCTCAGACAAAAGACAGGAGAAAGACAATCACACTAGACTGTAGCTTCCCTTCTGACTGTACTTCTGGGGTCTACATTTGCTTCCTGCTCAAAGGGCACGGCCGAATGACCCCAGTGCCTGTCAACGTCTATGTCACGAATTGCCCTACAAATGAAACAAGACTGGGAGCCCACCCAGCACCCTTGGGCTGCCTCTGCCTGGCTGCACCTTCAGCTGGAGCCATAATGAAGTCTTAGCTCTGCTGGTTGAAGCACGTTGTCTGCCATCTGCCATCAGATGCGCCCGCGCCCAAGTGCCTCCAGGGCCGGGCCACACCTCGATTTCTCTTCTCAAACCCTACTTATTATCTTGGCAACCTCTCCTTTGAAGACATTTTGGCTGCTGGAATGCTTCTGCTTTGTCGGAAGCAGAAGGCAACAGAAGCTTCCTCCGGCCTCACCCAGGGGACAACACCCCCATCGCTGGGCCAGCTGTGGTCCAGGGGTGGGGCCTGAGCTTAGGTTTCACAGCCCGGGTCCGGCCTCAGCTTTTGCAGATGTTTCCCAGACTCGCCCACTCCTCTGGACTCGGAGGAGATCAGGCGGACAACCAGAGAGAGGGCGCCTCTCTGTGCAAGCATTTGCAAACATGATATTCATTCTCTTTGTCTGCCTTTTGCATAGTTGATGGTTCTCAAGTTCTACCCGAGAGGTTTCAGACCTATTTATTTCACTGGCCCAAGCCTCTCATGGCATGCCGGAGTTTACAACTCATGCTTCCGATCTGCACCGGGCATGGGCCTTTCGATGCTCACGCTGTGAGGTCTGTAGGCAACCTCTTCTAAGAAGGGGTGGGGTCAGGATTTGGACCTAGAAGCTGTCCTCTTTATCACTTGGGACCACTGACCTGACCAGACAGGTTCTGCAAATTTGCCAATCCTGGCAGATGGACACAAGCAGAGTATTTATAAGAATCTTCCCTTCCATGAGGTTTTGCTACACCTGTGTGCTCTTCCTCTTCCTCCTTCCCTCTTTCCTCCCTCCCTCTCTCCCTCTCTCCTACTCTCTGGCTTTCCCTCCCTACCTTCCATTGTGTTTGCTATCCTCCAAGCTCATACCTTTGTTTCTTTCCTAACTGTGGGTGACAGTTTAGACCAGCTATGTGATCACCAAAGAGACACCTCTTTTTTTAAATTTTTTTTTCAAGGTAGGTCCAGGCTGACCTGGAATTAACTCTGTAGTCTCAGGGTGGCCTCGAACTCATGGTGATCCTCCTACATCTGCCTCCTGAGTGCTGAGATTAAAGGCGTGCGCCACCACACCCAGCTTCTTCTTCTTCTTCTTTTTACTTGATAGTTATCCCACATGTGATGGCCCACGTTGTAAAACGGAGCCTCCTTCCCTCCAGAACCAGAAAGAAACAGCTGTTTTTTTCCTGATCCTGTAGATTCCTGTTTCTTTTGCCCCATTCATTGCTGGTGCTTCTCCTGGGCACAAGACCCGCCCTGGATGGAGAACATTAGCCCCAGTGTAAGATCAGGGAGTGGTGTGTTTTAATTCCCACAATAACCATCTGATGTCCCCAAGCAGGAAAACCTGTTTTGTTTTTTTTTAGAATCCCTTTTCTCTATGTTTCCCACAGAGAAATGTATGCCCCCTCTCCCATCCCTATGTAAAAACAATATTGAGGCTGAAAAAATACTCTTGACATAAAACAACAATAACAATGGCCAGGAAGCTCCTGTAAGACCTCCTCCACTCGGCCTGCCTTTAATTCCAGCCTTTCCCTCCTCCAGCTACATCCGCCATGCTATTCCCAGAGGGCAATGCTTCCTTTTACTGCCTCGGGGTTTCATGGGCACCCGTTCTGCCAACCAAAACGGCCCTTCATGAGATACAAACATATCAAAGCAAGAGCCATCGCAGCGTGGCCCTCACCAGGGAAGGACAGACAGACAGTGTCTTTGGGAAGCAGAGGCCCCTGAACCATTTCATTCTGGGTGTCACCCTGAGATGTGCCAGTCAGGGGTGACTCATGAAAGTCACATGACTTAGGCCGTTTTGCCCTTCATCTTGCCTTGGAGGAAGCGCCGGGTCTTTGATGGGTTTGTGGGAGAAAGCTTTTGCTCCCGTCGGCAGTAGAATAACCTTGGGGCTGGCTTATGTTCGATTGAGCTTGGGATCTAAAGTGAGATCCTCTCGATCTGCTGCAGAGGTAACTGTTCTCGAAAGAGGGCTCATGGATTAGTCCCGAGCCCCACAGGAAGAAGTAAGTTGCTACTGGTTATAAAGAGCCTCTGATTTCAGAATACCTCCTTTAAAATTTTAAAAAAAAAATATTTTGAAAGGGAGAGAGAGAAGGAGAAAGCAAAAGGAAGAGAGAATGGGTCTGCCAGGGCCTCCTGCCACTGCAAATGAACTCCAGATACATGTGCCACTTTGTGCATCTGGCTCTTTGTGGGTACTGGGGAATCTAGCCCAGGCTTTCAGGCTTTGCAAGCACGCATCTTTAACCACTGAGCCATCTCTCCAGCCCCGAAGATCCCTTTTGATGGGGATCTTGGCAGGTGGTGAGCTCTTCATGAATGGAAGTTACGTGTGATTTAAATAGCTCTTCAGTGCAAGTTTGTAGATGAGTTTCTTCTTGCTTTTTTTTTTTCGTCTTGCTCTAGCCCAGCTGACTTGGAATTTATTATGTATTCTCAGCGTGGCTTCAAACTCACTGCAGTCCTCCTACCTCTGCCTCCAGTGTGCTAGGATTAAAGGCATGTGCCACCATGCCTGGCTTTCTTCTTGTTTTTTTAGTGTTCATAGTGATGTTATTAGATGATAGATAAAACTTAAGAGAAGGAAGACAGCTCACACCCAAGAGGAGGCATGATCAGGGTTCTGAGAAATGGGGAAGCTCAGAACATAAGAGAAGAAAATATGCTGAGCTCTTGCCTAAGGAGGCCACAGGGGTTTGAGATGTCCATCTAGAGAGGACAGAGGAGAGGGACAGCAAACTCCTGTCCATGTGAAGGCAGGAACAAGGTACAGCACCAAGTTTCTTGTTTAGAGAAAGCTTTTAAAAAACAAAATTAGAGAGAGAGAGAATGGGCACACCAGGGCCTCTAGCGGCTGCAAATGAACTCCACATGCATGCGCCATCATATGCATCTGGCTAACATGGGACTTGGAGAATCAAACCTGGGTCCTTAGGCTTCACAGGCATGTGCCTTAACTGCTAAGCCATCTCTTCAGCCCCAGAGAAAGCTTTTAAAGCCCACCCTTAGTCTAGTGTGTCCATCGTTTTCTAACAAGTAGATAGAAAAATTCAATTTGCAGACAAATCACTATTTAGAAATTTAAGATACTTTCCTTGCACTCGTTTATTCTTTTTTTAAAGTTATTTTTGTTTCTATGAGGTAGGGTCTCCCTCTAGTCCAGGCTGATCTAGAATTCAACATGAAGTCTCAGGGTGGCCTTGAACTCACAGTGATCTTCCTACCTCTGCCTTCCAAGTGCTGAGATTAAAGGTGTGTGCCACCATACCCGGTCCATTTATCCTTTTTTTGTTGTTTATTTTTATTTATTTGAGAGCAACAGAGAGAGAAAGAGTGAGAGAGAATGGGAGCGCCAGGGCCTCCAGCCAATGCAAACGAACTCCAGACGCGTGCGCCCCCTTGTGCATCTGGCTAACGTGGTTCCTGGGGAATTGAGCCTCAAGCCAGGGTCTTTAGGCATCACAGGCAAGTGTTTAACTGCTAAGCCATCTCTCCAGATCCTGGTCCATTTATTCTTGAAAAAAATAATAAATCATGCATGTAAACACAGATATATATATATATATGGAGAGAGAGAGAGAGAGAGAGAGAGAGAGAGATACACACACACACATAAATATATGTATAAATATATATATATATATGTATATATATATTACTACTTATATGGAAACATATAACATTGCATATAGTAAGTTGTTCAACCCATAGTTGCAGTAATTTAGTAATTTCTAATGCTGATAGAGGGCTAAAGTTCACATATATTTTTTTTAAAGGAGGAAATAGTTTTACTCTTGAATTCCATGTCCATTATGAAGTTTTTAGTCACTTAGACATTATTTTTCCATATATAAGGAAATACCACCTTTTAAAAAAGTTTAGGGCTGGAGAGATGGCTCAGTGGTTAAAGGTGCTTGCTTGAAAGCCTAACTGCCCAAGATCAGTTCCCTAGTACCCACGTAAAGCCAGGTGCACAAAGTGGCACATGGGTCTGGAGTTTGTATGCAGTGGCAAGAGGCCATGACATGCCCATTCATTCTCTGTGTGTCAAATAAATAATAAATAAATAAAATATTCTTTAAAAATATTTATTTGTGAAGAGAGAGAGAATTGCGCCAGGGCCTCTTGCTGCTACAAACTCTAGATGCATGCATCACTTTATGCATATGACTTTATGTGGATAATGGGGAATTGAACCCATGCTGACCATCTTTGCAAGCAAACTTTTTTTTTTTTTTTTTTTTTTTTTTTTTGTTTTTCGAGGTAGGGTTTCACTCTAGCCCAGGCTGACCTGGAATTCACTATGTAGTTTCAAGGTGGCCTTGAGCTCACAGTGATCCTCCTACCTCTGCTTCCCCAGTGCTGGGATTAAAAGCGTGCGCCACCACGCCCGGCCCACGGGCCCAAGAGAGCATTTTTAAGCCATGAGCTGTCTTTCCCAGCCCGACATTGCCTTTCTTAATTCATTCATTTTTTTTCATCGGACCATATTTATGTGATACCTGTCATAGTTAGGACTGCCCCTTAGGGAGCTTAGACTGCTCTGGGAGGAGTTGTCAAACATGTCCATAAATAACTCTGTTATCAGGCAGGTGGTCATTAGTGGTTTCATTGGGACTGGGGAAGGACTATACTGGAGGGAAAAAGGCTACCTCCCACCTGTGTTTCTGGAAAGTCTTCTTAGAGGAGCCTGAATCTGAGCTTGGTTGAAAAAAAAAAGTAAGAAAACATGAACGGGTAATCCTGGAAGAAGGATATAAGAGCAGAGCTTTTGCTTTTGGAAGCCGGATTCCTAGAATCCCAAGGGCCATGGCCAGGCGTCTGGCCTCATCGCTGGTGACAGGTGCTGGTAGTGGTGATGGGGGAAAGAGATAGCTTGGGACAGAGGAGGGATTTGGTCAGCTAAATCAACAGGTGTGTGCAGGGTGTGTGTGTGTTGGAGCGGGGATCGTGGGTGGGGTTGATGCCCATGTCCAGGCTATGGCCAGAAGAATTAGTTGCCATCAGCAACGGAAAATGTCACTCAGGATGCTATTAATTTCTCACTGGCCCATTGAATCCTGGAGTGTTAACCTATCAGAAAAAAAAAATATATGCAAAGAGCCAATGCAAAGCAGTCTGGGGGTTTTAGAGTTGTCTTTCTTTCTTTCTTTTTTTGTTTCGGTGGAGCAAACGATTATTTTATTTTTTAAAGTATTTTTAGTTATTTGCAAGGAGAGAGAGAGGTCTCTTGCCTCTACAAATATCAGACACATGGGTCCTGGGCTGTCAGGCTTTGCAAGCAAGCACCTTTAAGGGCTGAGCCATCTCTCCAGCCAGAGAGAAAGTTCAAAAGGGAGGTAGGAAAATAGTTATGGGCTATAGAGATGGCTTTGCAGTTAAGGCACTTGCCTGTGAAGCCTCAGGACCAAGGTGTGATTCCCCAGAACCCACGTAAGCCGGATGCACAAGGTGGCGTATGCATGCACCTGGAGTTCATTGGTCGTGGCTGGAGGCCCTGGTGTGCCTGTTCTTTCTCCATCTCTCTCTCTCTATCTTTTTTTAAAATTTCTTTTGTTCATTTTTATTTATTTATTTAAGAGTGACAGAGAGAGAAAGAGACAGAGAGAGAGAGAGAGAGAGAGAGAGAGAATGGGTGCGCCAGGGCCTACAGCCACTGCAAACAATCTCCAGACGCGTGCGCCCCCTTGTGCATCTGGCTAACGTGGGACCTGGGGAACCGAGCCTCGAACTGGGGTCCTTAGGCTTCACAGGCAAGCGCTTAATCACTAAACCATCTCTCCAGCCCTGTCTCTCTCTATCTTAATAAATAAAATTTATAATAAATAAATATTTAAAAAAGAAAAAGGCATCTTTTTAAACAAAAAAAGTACTGAGGACTTGAGTGGGTGGAGATATAAAGAGAGATCGGTGAGTCCAGCATGTTGCATTAGCAAAGACTTTAAAGCCAGTCCAGATGGCCCTTATTCCTGAGGCAACATTAGAGGCTCAGGCACACAGAGACCACTGTTGGAAGGAAAGCAGAAGCCGTGGTCAGAAACAAAAAGAAAGCTGTGCGGAGTGGCGGCTTCTGGGATTTGTCTGTTAGGGCAGACGAAAGTCAGGCCAGGCATGGTAGCTCACCACTTGGAAGTCTGGGGTAGGAGAACCACCTTGAGTGTGAGGCTTGCTTAGGGCTACACAGTGATTCCTTTCATTGGCTAACAGGATGAGACTGTCACAAACAAGCAGACAAACACCCACCCAAACAAAACCACAGCAGGAGTGGTGGCGCACGCCTTTCGTCCCAGCACTCGGGAGGCAGAGGGAGGAGGATCACTGTGAGTTCGAGGCCACCCTGAGACTACAGAGTAAATTCCAGGTCAGCCTGAGCTAGAGTGAGACCCTACCTCGAAAAACCAACAAAACAAAACAAAACAAACAAACAAAAAAACCCCAACATAGCGGGTGACCATTTCTCCCAACAGTCTCTTCTTCCTAGTATGACTATTCATGGCACTTATTCCTTTCTCAGCACCCTCCCAGCTCCAGATCACCTCTGTGCCAAGTCCAGTGGGTAGCTGGGCTCTCTGCTACACTCTCACGGTGTCCTGTGCAGAGAGGGGAAGTTCTTGGTACCCACGTGGAAGCCCAAGACCCTTCCAGAACACTGTAGCTTGACTCGCCCTGTTTCCTGAGCTGGCCCAGTGGAAGCACCACACATCACATGCTATTTGTTTGTTTATTTATTTATTTGTTTTGTTTTCTGAGGTAGGGTCTCACTCTAGCTCAGGCTCACCTGGAATTCACTATGGCATCTCAGGTTGGCCTCGAACTCACGGCGATCCTCTTACCTCTGCCTCCCAAGTGCTGGGATTAAAGGTGTGCGCCACTACACCTGGCATTTATTTATTTTTTAATCAGGGCCTCCAGAAACTGCAAACAAACTCCAGATGCATGTGCCACCTTGTGCATCTGGCTTACATGGGTACCGGGGAATTGAACCTGAGTCCCTAGGCTTTTTGCAGGCAAGTGCCTTAACCACTAAGCCATCTGTCTCCCCAGCCCACATCACATTCTTTTTTTTTTTTTTTAATTTATTTGAGAGCGACAGACACAGACAGAAAGACAGATAGAGGGAGAGAGAGAGAATGGGCGCGCCAGGGCTTCCAGCCTCTGCAAACAAACTCCAGACGCGTGCGCCCCCTTGTGCATCTGGCTAACGTGGGACCTGGGGAACCGAGCCTCGAACCGGGGTCCTTAGGCTTCACAGGCAAGCGCTTAACCGCTAAGCCATCTCTCCAGCCCCCACATCACGTTCTTGTTCGGGAAGTTCTCAGCAGCCACTACCACACTGTGGGACCGTTGCATTCAGCAGATGCATTGTGGGAGACAGGTGTGGGACAGGTGGTTTCAAAGCGGCAATTCTCTATTCACCACTTGCTGGTTGAACCACACAGTCAGGACAAGAAGGGTGCTTTCCACTGGAGGGTGCACACCCACAGAAGCTTAGAGAAGAGACAGAAGCCCGAGTAACAACCATTCCAAAATGATCGAAAGGCTGGAAGATTGCTTTGTCAATTTGATTTTACCTTTTTTTGTTTGTTTGTTTGTTTTTATGAGGCAGGGTCTCACTCTAGCCCTGGCTGACCTGGAATTCACTTTGTAGTTTCAGGGTGGCCTCGAACTCACAGTGATCCTCCTACCTCTGCCTCCCGAGTGCTGGGATTAAAGCTGTGTGCCACCACACCCAGCTCAATTTGATGTTACTTTTTCAGTGCCTGGGGAACGAAATGCAGGCCTTCACAAATGCTGAGCCAGTGCTATACCGCTAAGCCCAGAAATGGTCTGCTCCCCCACACCTCCACCCCTAGTGCCTTTAGGCAGGAAACCAAACTACCATTAAGCTACAGCTGTGGGCAATGGTGGTGGGAAGTCCCAGATGCACGGAGTCCTCTGTTGTTCATTCCCATCCTACTTCGCTGATCTCTGGGTTCCCAGAGATCCACCCATCAGGCACCATGAGTCTTTTTTTTTTTTTAATTAAAATTTAAGAGCTGGGCGTGTGGTGCACGCCTTAATCCCATCACTTGAGAGGCAAAAAGGCAGGAGGATTGCTGTGAGTTCGAGGCCACCCTGAGAATACAGAGTGAATTTCAAGTCAGCCTGGGCTAGAGTGAGACTCTACCTCAAAAAAAAAAAAATAAAATAAACTATTTATTTATTTGACAGGGAGAAAGAGAGAGAGAATGGGTGCTGCAAAAGAACTCCAGACACATGCAGTACCTTGTGCTTCTGGCTTATGTGGGTCCTGGGCAATCCAATCTGGATCCTTTGGTTTTGCGGGCAAGTGCCTTAACCACTAAGTCATCTGTCCAGCCCAGTTTTTATTTATTTATTTATTGGAGAGAGAGAGAGAAAGAGAGAGAGAGAGAGCAGATAGAGAGCGAGAATGGGCCTGCCAGTGCCTCCAGCCATTGCAAACGAACTCCAGACACATGTGCCATCCTGTGCATCTGGCTTATGTGGGTACTGGAGGATCGAACCTGGATCCTTAGGTTTTGCAGGCAAGCTCCTTAACCACTAAGCCATTTCTTCAGCCACCCCAGTTTTTTTTTTTAATAAAAATCTTAAGGGTTGTTTCCTCGTGGACTGAAGGATTGAGGGGTGAAAAGTGAAGTCTAATACAGAGGCTGGGTAACGGGGCGTGACCCACAGCAGAAAATTCATATGCTAGCTGGTTCTGTTTCCATGTGCATTGGGAAAAAGGCACAATTACAAATAATGGGAGCGCTCCTAAGCTGACAGTGGATACTGACAAATTGTGACAAATTTGGGATGGTAAAAAAGATGAACTTTTGAGCCGGGCATGGTAGTGCATGCCTTTAATCCCAGCACTCAGGAGTCAGGAGGTAGAGGTAGGAGGATCACCGTGAGTTCGAGGCCACCCTGAGACTCCCTGAGACTACATAGTGAATTCCAGGTCAGCCTGAGCTAGAGTGAGACCCTACCTCAAAAACCAAAACAAAACAAAACAAAAGATGAACTTTGATGTATGATGCAATAGCTCTACCTAAGAGCCTCCACTGTGGCTGGCCAGGGTGGCCAGAAGCAGGCATGATTGTGTGCTTTGTGCCATAAGATCTGAGACACCCTCCTACGGCAAAAGACCTGTCACAACCTGAAAGTCTTTGGCCAAACAGAGTTACTTCTTAGCTTAATTCTTTTTTTATTGGTTTTTCAAGATAGAGTCTCACTCTGGCCCAGGCTGGCCTGGAATTCACAATGTAGTCTCAGGCTGGCCTTGAACCACAGTGATCCTCTTACCTCTGCCTCCTGAGTTTCTGGGACTAAAGGCGTGCGCCACCATGCCCTGCTTAGCTTAAATAATTTACCTGCTTTCTGCAGTGGGCAGTGAAGGACCCAAGGCAGGCTGCGGGCTGAGATCAGGAGAGACCTCTAGTGGCTGGCAGCGAGCGTGCTCTGGGAGTGCCATGGAGCGGCTGCCCGGGGGGTGGCAACTGGACCAGGGCTGGAACGAGTCAGATGCCACTGGACTGGACCCCAGAGCAGCCTGGGGAGACACAAGGTCTCCTGGATTCCAACTGCCTGTCGGGGTGGGAACGCACAGTGTTTTCTGCAACTAATTTAAAGTGGCTTCACTTGGCGTATTATATTCCGTTCTTGGCCCTTCAAGTGCTTCTCAACTATTAGGAGGAGGGTATTTGTAAATTGGAAACAAAAGGAACAGGAGAGTCATTTAAAGGGGCCAAGAAGGATTAGGCCTAAGTACTCATTATGTAATAGTGCAGCTTCCAGTAATCAGCCAGGAGGGTGACCGCAGTGGAGGGTGATGTGTCTTGGGGTGTTGGGAGAATGGGCCAAGAAGAGTCAGTTTTCTCCTGGTGATTCCTAAAGGTGTGTTATTACTACTGTCCCTACTCAAGGGGCAAAGATTAGACAAAATGACTATTTTATTTTTTGATTTTTCGAGGTAGGGTTTCACTCCAGCCCAGGCTGACCTGGAATTCACTATGGAGTCTCAGGGTGGCCTCGAACTCACAGTAATCCTCCCGCCTCTGCCTCCTGAGTGCTGGGATCAAAGGCGTATGCCACCACTCCCTGCTTCTTTTTTTCTCCTTCTCCTTCTCCTTTCCCTTCCCTTCCCCTTTCTGTTCCTCTTCCTCTTCTGCCTTCTCCTCCTCCTTCCCCTTCCTCTTCCTCTTCCTCTTCTTCCTTCTCCTTCTCTTCTTCTTCTTTTTTTTGGAGTGGGCCAGAGTGGACAGTGTAAAACAGTGCCTATAAAAGAGCCAGGAAGCTTGGGGTGCCATTGGCCATGTTTGATTCTGAGTGTCTAATGAGGAAGCTGGAGGAGATAAAAGTCGCCTGAAGTGTTGACTAATGGTAATATCACTGCTCTAATAGAGGCGTGAAAGTGGCTTAAGCATAGACAAGTGCCAATTGAGTCAGGTGGAGTGTGAGAGAGAAGCAGTGTATCCATCTCCTCCTAGTGGGCAGCGTCCACACACACTCCCTGGCTAGAGGGTGGGTAACCTCCAGCCCTTGCCTTTTGATGTCCCTGGCAGCCTGCTGGGCACCTCAGCTGTCACAGGTGTGACAGAGCAATGAACGCAGCAAGGACATAAATCAGAACAGCTTCCCTTTGGTCTCCAGCTTTTATAATCACTGGGCTGTCCTCTCTTCTACTCAGATTATGGTTGAGAGCTTTTGCTTATGCTTGCACGTTCTTAAACTATATTAGTTCCTGTCTTCCAACTTGTGATTAATACATCCGTTTGTCTTCTGGCTCAAGTCCCCACGGACTCAACGCTGTGTAAGTGCCACACACCAGGACAAGGCACACGTGGTGTGATCTCTCTGAAGCCCCAGAGCTGTCAAACGAAGCAGAAGGAAATCTAACATTGCCCCAGACTCACACAGCAGCCCGCCAAAGAGGCACACAGGCCAACGACTCACGTGTCACAGTACAAGTCGGAAATATTAAATCAGTAGGTGATCAGGCCCGTTAAGCTGTAATGAGGCTGCTGTGATATTGAATACCAGGCAACATTCTAATAATAGAAGTTGTATCTCTCTTGGTTTACATCTCACCTGGGATTAAATTAGTAACCAATTCACTACATAATCATTGAGTAATAGCGACTATTCTGCAGAACACATCACTTCTATTGAAATTGCTGGGTGAGTGTTTTGCTAGAAGCATGGACTTTTCTCTAGTGAAAAAAAGGGAATTGTATATTATGTTACTGTCTAGAGCTCTAGAAATTATAAAGACTTTTGTAAAAATCAGACCCTACTTTTGGCCTCTGAAACACAAATAAAATATTAGTTGCTATCACAAAATGTTCTTTCTAAATTTAAATTTTATTTTTTGGGCTGGAGAGATGGCTTAGTACTTAAGGTATTTGCCTGCAAAGCCAAAGGATCCCAGTTCAATTCTCCAGGATCCATGTAAGCCAGATGCACAAGGGGGCGCATGCATCTGGAGTTCATTTGCAGTGGCTGGATGTCCTGGAACATCCATTCTCTCTGTTTTTCTCTCTAAAATAAATAAATAAAATATATTTGAAATTTGTTTTTTAAATTTTATTTATTTATTTATTTGAGAGAGAGAGACAGAGAATGGGTGCACCAGGGCCTCTAGCCATTGCAAATGAACTCCAAATGCATGTGCCCCCTTGTGCATCTGGCTTACGTGGGTCCTGGGGAGTTGAACTTGGGTCCTTTAGCTTTGCAAGCAAGCACCTTAACCACTAAGCAACCTCTCCAGGCCCTTAATTTATTTTTTACTTATTTATTTGAAAGAGAGAGAGAGAGAGAGAGAGAACAGGACATCAAACCACTGCAAGTAAACTCCAGATGCATGCACCATCTTGTGCATCTGCCTTATTTCCTGGGAATCAAACCTGGTTTCTTTGGCTTTGCAGGCAAGAGCCTTGGCTACTAAGCCATCTCTCCAGTCCTGTTTTTTTTTTTTTTTTTTTGGAAATAGACCGTATTAGAGAAACAAATCTATGAACAGCAAAGAACAAAGCAGAATCATCCTTATATTTAGGCATGTACAGAGATGCACCAGCCCTTAGGCTATGGGGCTAAGGTGACAAGATGTTTGTAGAATTTTTTTTTTTGATGAAATTGTGTTTGTTTGTTTGAAGCAGGCTCTCACTGTGATCCAGGCTAACCGGGAAATCATTCTGTAGTACTGGCTGGCCTTGAACTCATGGTGACTCTTCTGCTTCAGCCTCATGAATGGAGTACTGGGATTAAAGGCATGAGCCACCACACCCAGCTCACTGGATTTCTTTTCTTTTCTTTCTTTCTTCTTCTTCTTCGTTTTTTGTTGTTGTTGTTGGGGGTTTTGAGGTAGGGTCTCACTCTAGCTCAGGCTAACCTAGAATTCACTATGTCATCTCAGGGTGGCCTCGAACTCATGGCGCTCCTCCTACCTCTGTCTCCCGAGTGCTGGGATTAAAGGCATGCACCACCACACCCAGCTTCTGTTCTTTTTTTTTTCTTTTAAAACTGAAACACTTTGTCATTGTAGCAGAGAGCTTACACATATGAGAAAGCTGAATTTGTCTATTGAACCTGACCGTAACCTTGTCTTTTTTTCCCCCCCAGAACTCTTCATCCGAAAGACAAGATGTTGGTGCTGCTCGCTAGTATCTTTGTGGTCCACACCGCCACTGACATCATGCTGTTTGTGTCTACCATTTCCAATGTGAGTCACGTTCTGTTGTTCATTCATTCACTGGGGACTTATTTGAATATTTACATAAAATTCTACAAAAGGGGGTTAAGTTACACTGCCTGCCCTTCCAGAGATATATACACACTGTAGCAGACAGCTTCAGGTTTGCTGAGATGAACTTCCAGACCAGGCACAGTTATGGAGGAAGGGATATTTATTGAAGCTTACAGATCCAAGGGAAGTTCCATAATGGCAGAAGAAGCTGGCCTGCCTTCACAGGTCCAAGCAGAGAGAGAGAGAAGCACAAGCCAAAAGCCACCCAGCCCAGCATACTTCAGGAACTCCAGCTAGGCTCACTTTGCATATCTTTAGATTGAAATCTGAAACCCACCACCACACCTTAAGATCCACACAGTGCCACCGCCTCCAGCCAGGTGGCTGCAGATGTAAACTATAAACAATAAAAAACTGAATATATTGGCCATCTATTCAAACCATCACACACACACACACACACACACACACACACATTTTCATAGATCGAAGAATGAAATAACCAAAGGATACAAGCAAGGGTCCATGGGAGTGACCTTGCCAGAGATCTTACTCATAGCAGAGGAGGAGAACGGGCTGGCAAGTGGGGCTGCTCTTCCTGATGGATGGATGGCAGAAGAACATTGGGGTGCATTCCAGGCAAGGAAGCTGGCAAAGGTATCCCCACGTTCTTTTAGAGGGCAAAGACATCCAAGGGGAGCAGACCTTCTCCTTTAGAGAAACGTGATGAGAGGGGTGATAGAGATGAGAGAATAAGAGTCATTGGCTTGGTTACTAGAGTGACACTTTCAAGTGGTAAGCACCAAACAAAGCAATGTCCAGCGACACGGCCAGTCACCAGTCTTCCTTGTCTGAACCTAGGCTGACTCTGACCCCTAGTGGTCATTGATTGTGGCTAGCGTCCTTGTCTTAACATGAGCCCAGCTTTTTGGACTTAACAAAGGAAAAGTCCCCCGATCATGAGATAGGCAAAGGGATGGTTCCAGAAACCAGTCCCACTCTCTGCTACAGTTAAAGGGTAAATAGCTTTTCAATTGCAGAGAGAAAAGCTTTGACTACATCAGTGGGTGGGATTACAAGCCAGGCTAATTTAAGCATTAAATTTGGTTAAGACTCATCCCTGCCTATCCCGGCTCCTCCTGATTTGTAACTTAAGTCATTTTGTGTGCTGATCCCTGCCTCTCGGGACAGTAAGTCTACTAAGTGTAGTGAGAGGTCCGGACTGGAGAGATGGCTTAGCGGATAAGGCACTTGCCTGCGAAGCCTAAGGGCCCATGTTCAATTCTCCAGGTCCCACGGAAGTGAGAAGCACAAGGTTGCCCAAGTGCACAAGGGGGCACACACATTGGAAGTTCGATTTCAGTGCCAATTCTCCCTGTCTCTCGTTAAAAAAAAAAAAAAAAAAAAGTCCAGTCTCTTGGGCTTGGAGGTCCATGTGTTTCAAAGCCACACCAGCAGGGCTGGGCACGTGATGGATTATGGAAGGAGGAGCAGACGGGTATACATCCTGTGATGTTCTGTTTCAGCATGTGCCAGCTGGGTGCTGGGTGCTCCTTAGACACTACTGCAGAAGAGAAGTACCCCTGCCACCTGTGGGGGCTGGGAAGGGGCGCCAGCTGTGTGGCCAGCCCCGAGATAGACATTTTGATCCCTCTGGTGCTTGTAGCTGCCTCCACATTGGAGCGCTTGCTTTACAATATTTTTTTTTTTTGGTTTTCCGAGGTAGGGTCTCACTCTGGTCCAGGCTGACCTGGAATTAACTCTGTAGTCTCAGGGTGGCCTCGAACTCATGGCGATCCTCCTACCTCTGCCTCCCGAGTGCTGGGATTAAAGGCGTGCGCCACCACGCCCGGCTTTGCTTTACTATGTTACTATGGAATTCTTTGGCATATTGTTACAGTCAAAATTTGGCCCCAAATGGATGAAAGGGCCGATTCGTCGCTGTTTTGTCGCTGCTTTCCCAGCAACGATCATGTCTGCTACTTGGGTACAGCTAGACTTTTTCTTTAGATTTTATTTTTGTTCCTTGTTAGCCAGGTACTTAGATGAAAGTTTTCTTTTTAATTTAATTTTTATTTATTTATTTATTTGACAGAGAAAGAAGGAGAGAAAGAGAGAGAGAGAGAGACAGAGAGAGAATGGGCGTGCCAGGGCCGCTAGCCCCTGCAAACGAACTCTAGATGTGTATGCCACCCCCATGGGTCCTGGGGAATCAAACCTGGGTCCTTGGCTTTGTAGGCAAATGCCTTAACTGCTAAGCTGTCCCTCCATCCCAGTGAAAGTCTTTTTCTTTTTTTTTTTTTCGAGGTAGGGTCTCACTCTAGCCCAGGCTGACCTGGAATTCACTATGGAGTCCCAGGGTGGCCTTGAACTCACTGATCCTCCTACCTCTACCTCCTGAGTGCTGGGATTAAAGGAATGTGCCACCACGCCCGACTCATTTTTATTTATTTATTTGCAAGGAGAGGGGAGAGAGAGAGAGAGAGAATAAATAGGTATGCCAGGGCCTTTTGCAGTTACAAACTGCAGACACATGTACGCTTTGCGCATCTGGCTTTGTGCGTGGGTTCATGCCCAGGCTGTCAGGCTTTGTAATGCCTTTCACCACAGAGCCCTCTCCTTGGCTCCCTAAATGAAGCAGTCTTGATAGAGGGCATGGGCTCTGCTCACTTCCTTACCCCAGGGCTTTTGTTTTAGAACTTTAGAATCTTAAACCTAGGGGTCATGGCTCTGCAGATGCTCGAGAGGTTGACAGCGAGCCTGCAGAGTTTATATAAATGGCTGGGTGTGGCTAAGCAGGTCTGTAATCCCCGTCCTGTGGGCAGCAGAGAAATCCCGAGCTCTTGAGTTCAGAGAGACTATCTATCTCAAGGAAACTTGCAGATGAGCCAGGGAGGAAGGCCAGCCGATGACGCTCTCCTCTGGCCTCCAAGCATCTATAAGGGCATCTGCACATACATATCTAGACGCCACACGCACACGCAAAATAAAAGGAATTTTAAGTTGCTGTCACTTAAAACAAAATTCAAATCATGAAATATTTCAAACCCAAAGAGGGCAGGGGGCTTTTATTCTGGCCCACAATTCTCTCTATTGGAACCCTTGTGACTTTACTTGGATGTTATTTTTCTCCAAGAGGTAGTTTAGTCACATTTTATACCCTGATCAAGTGTCTTAGTTAAGATGTAGTCCCCGCCCCGCCCCCCCAAAAAAGCCCGGCATGGTAATCCCAGCACTCTGGAGGCTGATGCTGTGCGTTTTTATCTTTTCTTAAAGATGAAAAGATGTAGGTCTACACAGCCATTATATTTTCAGAGATATTGATTGATTGGAGAGAGAGAACAAGAGAATGGGCATGTTAGTGTTCCCAGCCACTGCAAGCAAACTCCAGACACGTGGGCCACTTTGTGCACCTGGCTTTATGTGGGTCCTGGAGAATGGAACTTGGGCCAGCAGGCTTTGCAAGTGCGTGCCTTTAACTGCAGAGCCATCTGCCCCAGCCCAGAAGATGATCAATTCTGTGTGTGTGTGTGTGTGTGTGTGTGTGTGTGTGTGTGTGGTTTTTTTGAGGTAGGGTCTCAGTGTAGCCCAGGCTGACCTGGAATTCACTATGCAGTCTCAGAGTGGCCTCGAACTCACAGTGATCCTCCTACCTCTGCCTCCCGAGTGCTGGGATTAAAGGCGTGCGCCACCATGCCTGGGCTAGATGGCAGGTTCTTAATCAGCTCTGTTTCCCTCTGGTTTCAGGTCTGGGTGGTATCAGATTACGCAGACTCGTCTGTGGGTCTCTGGAGAAACTGTACCAATGGGGACTGCAGTAGCTCCCTGTCCTACGGGGGTCAAGGTATAATCTCGGGCCAGGGGCGCTGCTGGGGTGGGGGGGACGGTCCACTCGCTGTCTAACCGCCTCGCTCTCTGCCCGCCCCGCCACAGACGCCCTCAAGGCGGTGCAGGCCTTCATGATCCTGTCCATCATCTTCTCCGTGATCTCGCTCGTGGTCTTCGTGTTCCAGCTCTTCACCATGGAAAAGGGGAACAGGTTCTTCCTCTCGGGGGCCACCATGCTGGTGTGCTGTGAGTAACCTCAGGGCTCAGTCTGCTCGGCTTGGGAGCGGGGAGTCTGTCTTCTCTTCTTTTTCTTCCTTTCTTTTTTGGTTTCTTTTGAGGTAGGCTCTCGCTCTAGCTCAGGCTGACCTGGAATTCACTCTGGAGTCTCAGGGTGGCCTCGAACTCACGGCGATCCTCCTACCTCTGCCACCCCAGCGCTGGGATTAAAGGTGTGCGCCACCACACCCAGCTTAAAGGAACAGCTTTTCTTGGTGTGATTTTTTTTTTTTTTCCTACTGCTGAGAACTGAACCCAGGGCCTTGCTCTTGCTAGACAAAGCTCTCATCCACCGAGCTAAGAGGAAAGCTTTGAAGTGGATATTATCCAGAGTTTTAGTAACCTCAGCGGATTAGCACCCAGTCTTGTAAACTGTGTCACGCTCTTCTCTGGTTATCTGTTCTCTTGTGGAGGGCCAGGGATTGTTGCTTGGATTAAGGACCCCTGTAAGGCCATGTTGTTTAAAAAGTTAGTGTTTCTGGCAGCTACCACGTGGCCGGGCACACCCATCCGCCGTAGTGCGTCTACACGGATACCAGAAGGAGGAGAGAAGGTTGGACGTCCTCAAAGCAAGCACAGTCACTGCCAGGGGGCATGCAGGTGTCACAAGGAGAGGTCTCTGTCACTCTCCCCAGACACACTAAATAGAGCGGGAAGCTGGGATCTTTTTGTTTTGTCTTGTTTTTTGAAGCACACCCTCACTTTAGTGCAGGCTGGCCTCGAACTCACCTCAGCCTCCCAAGTGCTGGGACTAGAGGGGCGTGCCGCCACACCCAGTTTAAGCCAAGCTCTTTAGCATTCCCTAACAATAGCCTGCCTAGAGATGCAGGGGTCCACACCGGAAAAGCGGGCAGCTCTTTGTTTTCCTTCCCCTTCGCAACCACACAAACACGCTGGGCATAGATCTGTAATGCACCAACCCATCTACCAAGCTTGGGTCCCGGCAAACAAACAGCACTACCTTGAGTTTACTTTCCCATTGTTAAGGAGGAAACTAGGACATTCCAAGAAATTATAAAATCTTTGCTTAGTTTTTTAAAATTTATATTTTTTTATTTGAGAGAGAGAGAGAGAGAATTGTTGCGTCAGGGCCTCAGCCACGGCAATTGAACTCCAGACAATTGCACCACCTAGTGGGCATGTACGACCTTGCGCTTGCCTCACCTAGGTGTGTCTGGCTTATGTGGGATCTGGAGAGTCAAACATGGGTCCTTAGGCTTTGCAGGCAAGTGCCTTAACTGCTAAGCCATCTCTTCAGCCCTTTGTTTATGTTTTTAAAAAATTTATTTATTCATTTATATGAAATAGAGAGAGAGAGAGAGACAAACTGCAGATGCATGCGCCCCCTTGTGCACCAGGCTTACGTGGGTCCTGGGAATCAAACCTGGGTCCTTAGGCTTTGTAAACAAGCGCCTTAACCGCTTAACCATCTCTTCAGCCCTTTGCTTGCTTAAAAAAATTTTATTTATTTATTTGAGAGAGAGAGAGAGAAAGTATGCTCCAGGGCCTCCAGCCACTGCAAACGAACTCCAGACACGTGCACCCCCTTGTGCATGTGGCTTACATGGGTCCTGGGGACTCGAACCTGGGTCCTTAGGCTTCGCAGGCAAGTGCCTTAACCACTGAGCCACCTCCCAGCCCCTTTGCTTACTCTTCGATGTTGATGTTCACACAGCAGTGTCAACCGCGATGACATTTCTGTCACTTTTCAGGGCTGTGCATCCTGGTCGGCGTGTCCATCTACACTCACCACTACGCCAACAGCAACGAGAACTTTTACAACGGCAGCAGCAGCCACCACGGCTACTGCTTCATCCTGACCTGGATCTGTTTTTGCTTCAGCTTTATCATTGGCATCCTCTACCTGGTCCTGAGAAAGAAATAAGGCCCCCCCAAAAAAAGAAGTGTAGGGGCTTGTGGGGGGGAGGAGGACAGCCGTTTAACCTGGGAGGGAGGTGGAAGTCATTGGGTAGGCAAAACCAAGAAGGGGGAGGGGGGAGGGGAAGGGAGAGACGTGGTGGGAGAGTTCCAAACTCCAGCGATTCCTGCAAGGGCCAGGGGGCGCCTCCGTCCAGCGCCTGCCCTTGAAAGAAGCCTGGAGATGTGGCCTCCTGCTGTCCCCAGTCACACATCACACGTTGCCTGGAACATCATCAGGTGACATGCCACTGGCTATGGGGTCACACACTGAGGTCCGGAAGGCATCTGGCACCAAGTTCCAATAGCGGTACAAGTTCCGGCAAGAGCAGATTAACTGTTTGCGCATCAACCATACAGAGAGGGCCTGCAAGCCATCCGATCCGATCCTTCTGACCCAAAGCATAAACATCACATTGGATCCCAAGTACCGTAAGGAGGGTTTTGGCCAGGGAGTCACTGTCTCTATTTGGTGACTTTTCTTTCTTTTTTTTTTTTTTTTTTTGACAAAAGAAGAGGAAGAGAGATGGTTTGTAAGGTCAAGTCTGAGGCTTGGCTAAACCAAGAAAGAACTTTTCACCACACAGGGCCTGGGAGAATGAGTAGAGCCAGGGCCAGACCTCACGCAGCACATGGAGGCATCTTGCCGTGGACTTTGCTAGATTGTTCCTTAGAAACCAAGTCCACTCTTCTGGCGTTTATCTCCAGAGCCATTGACAATCAATTCAGTAGTGAAGGCACCATATGAATCGTGGGGTCAAAAGTCACTATCCTTGCAGTGCCATAGTATAGGGCTTTAGGACTCCCCTCAATGTACAGTGTAACAGGAGAAAGATGGACATGACCCCTTGTGGCACAATCTTCTTTCTCTGAATTACAAGCTTTCCAGGAATTTCTGTCTAATGATTAGTGGGGACCAGAGCACCTTCGCTCAATGGTCCCTGTAGCCTTGACCTTCCCAGGAGAGATCCTTAGCCACCCTGTGCAAAGTGCCCAAATACACAAGTGTAAACCAAAGAACATGTCCTTGGGAGAAAGGTGCTACATGACAGCGAAGTATTAGGCACACCGTATTCGAGTCATGACCAGAACAGAATGCCTGCTTCCAGGAGAATTGAAAAAAATAATCC